>NC_135235.1:228094565-228155970 GCF_051348905.1 Ranitomeya variabilis
GTACAATACCGCTCCACGCCTGGCACAAAATGGTTGGTGAACCAGTCATCAAACACTGCAAGTGTCACCTATGCTTTCCTATTAGACTTCCAGATGACTGGTAGTTGACCCTTTTGAAATGCCCTTGGATTCTCGGCCTGATACACCAGCATGGGCTTCAGTTTGTAGTTGCCAGCAGCATTGCCCCCAAGAAGCAAAGTCAGTCTCTCCTTGCCGACTTTATGACCTGGTGCTGACTTCTCCTCCTTGGCGATGTACGTACGGTAAGGCAAACGTTTCCAAAACAAGCCTGTCTCATCCACGTTGAACACTTGTTGAGCACAGTAACCACCCTCCTCAATTATCTCCGCCAATGCTTTAGGAAACTCAGTTGCTGCTTTCTCATCAGCACTAGCAGCTTCACCTTGCACCTTAATGTTAATGTTATGGGCACGATCCTTAAACCTCATAAACCAACCCCTACTCGCCACAAATTCTTCACTTTCACTTTATTCCCCCTTTTCTCTTTTCAACGCCTCAAACAGTCGCCTAGCCTTCTCCTGAATAACCATAAGGCTCACAGGGATACGGTGTTAATTTTGGTCTTCCAACCAAAGCACCAATAATCTTTCCATCTCAATAATAAGCCCACTACGCTGCTTTGTTATCACTGTCGCTTTCATAGGAGCAGATCCTTTCACATGTTCAAGGATACGATCTTTATCCTTGATAATCGTAGCGACAGTCGAACGACTAAGTCCTAATGACCTGACAATTTCTTTTGGTGTTTCCCCCTTAGCAGATCGCCTTATGATATCCACTTTCACCTCCATGGTGATGGCCTTCCTTTTCTTTGATGCACTGGTATCAGATGAGTCTACCTTACGTTTGGGAGCCATAATGAAGGGTGTTATGTGCGTGCAGACTCGTTTTCCTCTGTAACCAGGTACAGTGTACAGTACTGGACTCTATTCTTCTGCCGCTGCACGTAGTTGCACGTAGTTCGACTTACGACGCAAAACCGCGTAAGTCGGAATGAGGCGTCTTATAAAGCGTCGTAACCACGAAACGACGTAACTCGCGACCGTCGTAAACGAGGACGAACTGTATGTATGTGTGTATGTATGTATGTGTGTGTGTATGTATGTGTGTATGTATATACAGTGCCTAAAAGTAGTATTCAACCCCCTGCAGATTTAGCAGGTTTAATAAGATGCAAATAAGTTAGAGCCTTCAAACTTCAAACAAGAGCAGGATTTATTAACAGATGCATAAATCTTACCAACCAAAAAGTTTTGTTGCTCAGTTAAATTTTTATACATTTTAAACATAAAAGTGTGGGTCAATTATTATTCAACCCCTAGGTTTAATATTTTGTGGAATAACCTTTGTTTGCAATTACAGCTAATAATTGTCTTTTATAAGACCTGATCAGGCCGGCACAGGTCTCTGGAGTTATCTTGGCCCACTCCTCC
The DNA here is from genome assembly GCF_051348905.1 of Ranitomeya variabilis. Lineage (NCBI taxonomy): Eukaryota > Metazoa > Chordata > Amphibia > Anura > Dendrobatidae > Ranitomeya > Ranitomeya variabilis. Next base: position 228,096,020 of record NC_135235.1, read on the forward strand.
ATGCAGATCTTCTCCACGTTATCTAGGTTCTTTGGGTGTCTCATGTGGACTTTAATCTTGAGCTCCTTCCACAAGTTTTCAATTGGGTTAAGGTCAGGAGACTGACTAGGCCACTGCAACACCTTGATTTTTTGCCTCTTGAACCAGGCCTTAGTTTTCTTGGCTGTGTGCTTTGGGTTGTTGTCTTGTTGGAAGATGAAATGACGACCCATCTTAAGATCCTTGATGGAGGAGCGGAGGTTCTTGGCCAAAATCTCCAGGTAGGCCGTGCTATCCATCTTCCCATGGATGCGGACCAGATGGCCAGGCCCCTTGGCTGAGAAACAGCCCCACAGCATGATGCTGCCACCACCATGCTTGACTGTAGGGATGGTATTCTTGGGGTCGTATGCAGTGCCATCCAGTCTCCAAACGTCACGTGTGTGGTTGGCACCAAAGATCTCGATCTTGGTCTCATCAGACCAGAGAACCTTGAACCAGTCAGTCTCAGAGTCCTCCAAGTGATCATGAGCAAACTGTAGACAAGCCTTGACATGACGCTTTGAAAGTAAAGGTACCTTACGGGCTCGTCTGGAACGGAGACCATTGCGGTGGAGTACGTTACTTATGGTATTGACTGAAACCAATGTCCCCACTGCCATGAGATCTTCCCGGAGCTCCTTCCTTGTTGTACTTGGGTTAGCCTTGACTCTTCGGACAAGCCTGGCCTTGGCACGGGAGGAAACTTTCAAATTCTGTCCAGGCCGTGGAAGGCTAACAGTAGTTCCATAAGCCTTCCACTTCCGGATGATGCTCCCAACAGTGGAGACAGGTAGGCCCAACTCCTTGGAAAGGGTTTTGTACCCCTTGCCAGCCTTGTGACCCTCAACGATCTTGTCTCTGATGGCCTTGGAATGCTCCTTTGTCTTTCCCATGTTGACCATGTTTGAGTGCTGTTCACAAGTTTGGGGAGGGTCTTAAATAGTCAGAAAAGGCTGGAAAAAGAGATAATTAATCCAAACATGTGAAGCTCATTGTTCTTTGTGCCTGAACTACTTCTTAATACTTTAGGGGAACCAAACAGAATTCTGGGGGGTTGAGGGGTTGAATATTAAATGACCCTCTGAAAAAACTTTTCACAATTAAAAAAAAAAAAAAAGAAATAACATTCTTTTTTGCTGCAGTGCATTTCACACTTCCAGGCTGATCTGCAGTCCAAATGTCACAATGCCAAGTTAATTCCAAATGTGTAAACCTGCTAAATCTGCAGGGGGTTGAATACTACTTGTAGGCACTGTATGTATATGTGTGTGTGTGTGTGTGTGTGTGTGTGTGTGTGTGTGTGTGTGTGTGTGTGTGTGTGTGTGTGTGTGTGTGTGTGTGTGTGTGTGTGTGTGTGTATATATATATATATATATATATATATATATATCTATATCATTATCAGCTGTGGCTCGGGTAGAGCAACATCCTATGAACGTGGAGACATGAGTTAGAATCCTCAGAATTGCTGATCAGAAGCTTATATATAAATGAACTAGATGGTGGCCCGATTCTAACGCATCGGGTATTCTAGAATATGTATGCGTAGTGTATAGCACAGCCCACGTAGTATATTGCGCAGCCAACGCAGTACATTGCGCAGCCCACGTAGTACATTGCGCAGCCCACGTAGTATATTGCACAGCCCACGTATACTGCGCAACCCACGTAGTATATTGTATGCCCACGTAGTATATTGCGCAGCCCACGTAGTATATTGCGCAGCCCACGTAGTATACTGCGCAGCCCACGTATATAGCAATGTGGGCATGATATCCCTGTAAAAAAAAAAAAAAAAAAGAATTAAAATAAAAAAGTTATATACTCACCTTCCGTTGGCGCCTGGATCCAGGAAGCGGTTAACGACGCTTGGGATCCACCGAAGCTCCGCCGAGCCGCTCGCGCCGGCTGCCATCTTCCGTTCCCAGGATGCATAGCGAAATTACCCAGATGACTTAGCGGTCTCGCGAGACCGCTAAGTCTTCTGGGTAATTTCGCAATGCATCGCCGGGAACGGAAGATGGCGGCCGGCGCAAGCGGCTCGGCGGACTACAGGGTGAGTATAGCAGGTTTTTTGTGTTTTTATTTTTAACATTACATTTTTTTTTACTATTGATGCCGCATAGGCTGCATCAATAGTAAAAAATTGGGGACACACAGGGTTAATAGCGGTTACGGAGTGCGTTACCTGTGGCATAACGCGGTCCGTTACCGCCGGCATTAACCCTGTGTGAGCGGTGACCGGAGGGGCGTATGCGGGCGCCGGGCACTGAGTGCAGGGAGTAAGGAGCGGCCATTTTCTTCCGGACTGTGTGCGTCGCTGATTGGTCGTGGCAATGGTCGTGGGTGTTTTGCCATGACCAATCAGCGACTTGGATTCCATGACAGACAGAGGCCGCGACCGATGAATATCCGTGACAGACAGACAGAAGGACAGAAAGACGGAAGTACCCCTTAGACAATTATATAGTAGATGTATGAAAATCCCTGTTGAAAAAATGTGGGTATTAGAACCTGTGTTTGTGGGTACATAGCAGGGCGATTTGGTGGGGGTTGCAGGGCTATGTGGGGGTACATATGCAGGGCTATAAATGGGGGTTGGAGGGCTATGTGGGGGTACATTTGCAAGGCTGTAAATGGGGGTTGCAGGGATATGTGGGGGGTAAGTATGCAGGGCTATGTGGGGGTACATATGCGGGGATTGCAGGGCTATGTGGGGGTACATATGCGGGGGTTGCAGGGCTATGTGGGGGTACATATGCGGGGGTTGCAGGGCTATGTGGGGGTACATATGTGGGGGTTGCAGGGCTATGTTGGAGGTACATATGCAGGGTAATGTGGGGGTACATATGCGTGGGTTGCAGGGCTATAAATGTGGGTTGCAGGACTATGTGGGGGTACATATGCAGGGCTATATGTGGGGGTTTCAGGACCATGTGGGGGTACATATGATGGGGTTGTAGGGCCATGTGGGGTACAGATGCAGGGGTTGCAGGGCCATGTGGGGTACAGATGCAGGGGTTGCAGAGCTGTGTGGGGTTTGCAGGGCCCTGTGGGGTACATATATGGGGGTTTCAGGGCTATGTGGGGGTACATATGCAGGGCTATATATGGGGGTTGCAGCGCTATGTGAGGGTAAGTATGCAGGGCTATATTGGGGTTGCAGGGCTATGTGGGGGTAAGTATTCAGGGTTGCAGGACCATGTGGGGGTACATATGCAGGGGTTGCAGGGCCATGTGGGGGTGCATATGCAGGGCTATATATGGGGGTTGCAGCGCTATGTGAGGGTAAGTATGCAGGGCTGTATATGGGGGTTGCAGGGCTATGTGGGGGTAAGTATGCAGGGTTGCAGGACCATGTGGGGGTACATATGCGGGGGTTGCAGCGCTATGTGGGGGGTAAGTATGCAGGGCTATGGGGGGTATATGTGGGGGTTGCAGGGCTATATATGGGGGTAGCAGCGCTATGTGGGGGTAAGTATGCAGGGCCATATGTGGGGGTTGCAGGGCTACTCCCCAACAGTGTCCTATGCACCTTATCAGTGTCTGTTATGTTATTTTATGTAATGTTATTCCTGCCAACACATCGGGATTTGCAGCAGAATTTTTTCCTCTCCCCCTCCCCCCACAATTTATTATTAGCACCTGATAAGTGTCATAATGAATTCGCGGATTGGAGAAGAAATTAGCAGGGTCTTATAATGAATTGGGGGTGGGGGAATGCATGAGCCTATAATAATATATAAGTTATATGAGAATATAACTACTATAATACTGCTCCTATGTACAAGAATATATCTACTATAATACTGCCTCTATGTACAAGAATATAACTACTATAATACTGCCCCCTATGTAAAAGAATATAACTAATATAATACTGCCCCTATATACAAGAATATAACTACTATAATACTGCCCCCTATGTACAAGAATATATCTACTATAATACTGCCTCTATGTACAAGAATATAACTACTATAATACTGCCCCCTATGTAAAAGAATATAACTAATATAATACTGCCCCTATATACAAGAATATAACTACTATAATACTGCCCCTATGTACAAGAATATAACTACTATAATACTGCTCCTATGTACAAGAATATAACTACTATAATACTGCCCCATTGTACAAGAATATAACTACTATAATACTTCCCCCTATGTACAAGAATATAACCACTATAATACTGCCCCCTGTGTACAAGAATATAACTACTATAATACTGCTCCTATGTACAAGAATATAACTACTATAATACTGCTCCATTGTACAAGAATATAACTACTATAATACTGCCCCATTGTACAGGAATATAACTACTATATTACTGCCCTCTATGTACAAGAATATAACCACTATAATACTGCCCCTATGTACTAGAATATAACTACTATAATACTGTTCCTATGTACAGGAATATAACTACTATAATACTGCTCCTATGTACAAGAATATAACTACTATAATACTGCCCCTATCTACAAGAATATAACTACTATAATACTGCTCCTATGTAAAAGAATATAACCACTATAATACTGCCCCCTGTGTATGTGGGGTATGATGTATATAATAGGGATGATACTGGGGTCTTTCCTCTTTCTAAAGGCAAATTGCATTGACTCCACGGCGGCTCCGGAAGTAAAGAAAATGCAGCAAGAAAACATGAAACCCCAGGAACAGTTGATACTTGAGCCGTACGAGAGAGATCACGCAGTGGTTGTTGGAATATACAGGTGTGTGTGTGTTACCATTTTTGGGTAAGGGGTGTAGTAACCGGGGCCTTTTCTCCTGACCTCATGCAATAATTTTTCTCTTTTAGGCCTCCACCAAAACAGAAGAAATGATTTTCCTACTTTAAAAATGTTGACTTCTTTAAGACTTTATTTTTGTATATCAAGAATCCAACCGCACCGCATTGTCCCTCTCCTCCTGACCATGAAGATTGCGGGGCCGCCTGGACTTCGCCTCTGCCTCCTCCCGTAGACGGACCGGGGGTTAGAACGATGCCCATTTAATAGGGCATTGACAAGGTTGCTGTTTATACGCTATGGTGTATGGCGCTGTGAAGACCGGTTGTGGGGGGCGCTGTTCTTTTTGGGCTCTGCTGACATTATGTGGGGGGTTCGATACGAGTTTGTCAATTCCTTATTAAATCGTAAGTGGTTGAGCCTTTACCTTGTAGTGAAGTAATATACCACTTTCGAAGGGCTGTGCTCTATTTCTACTCTCATTTTTGTTGGCCTCTTTACCGTTTTTTTTTCTTTGCGATATTTGTTTATTGGAGAAACGATATAAAGGTTTTATCCTTTACCCTTGTGCCTGGTGTGTTTGGGGTTGGGGGGGTTGGTGGCAACGGCACTATTTATATAGTCTAAAATCGAGCTATTGGAGGTCTGACACACATGAGAAAAAAAATCATAATCAGTGTAAAGATAAGCGAGCACTAAAATACAATATTATACCGGAAAAAAATGTGAACAATTTTTTAATCGTTAGCTACCACCGAAATGTACCCCAAAACACGTAATAGTATATGGATGATTAAATGAATCCAGATAAGTTTTTGGAGGGTTACATACTACGAAAATGTACCCCACAGGATGTAGTACTATATATGAGTAATTGATTCCAAAAATGTTAACTTTTTGTTGTATTTTTAAATATTACCGTAATGTAACAATAACTTTATTCATTTGTATGGATCGAATCCAGAAAAATGTATTTAATGTAAGTATTTTGACATTGTCGTTGATGTACTTCTACAGTCATTAAGACTTTGTAGAAAGTGCAGAGCTAGGAAAAAATCACAAGGAGGGTCATCCATAAACACTTGCACTAGTTTTTTACCCAGGGAGCCAGCTAAGAGATGCTCTGTGATGCATTTTGATGTCACCCCTCCCCCACACCACATGGTCAGCCATGATATGAGAGAACTGTAAGATTATTTTCATCTTTAATCCCTTTTATTTTGTAATTGTACATACTAGATTGGTTTTGGTAATATCTTTTTATATACTTTTGTAAACACTGCCTTATCTTTTTGGAGTAAAAGTTATACTATTTACTAGTCTCCTCCTTGCTCTAAAATGTACCTCCAGCGTCCTCTGAAGTAAATTACACTACTGATTGGGTTGGCTTCTGACCCGCTAATAGTCATAGGAATAGGAGCTGGTGGCAGCAGATCGTATTGAACTTGTTGGGGTATATATGCAATGTATCTCTATGAATATTGATATTCTGTTTCTGGGTTTATTTCCCGCAATACAGGTCAAGCTTAATAAATTCAAGAATGCAAATTGTTATAACCTGTGTCTCATTGGTAGACCAACAGCCTATGAACAAGGAGACACAAGTTCGATCCCTGCGAAGTACATTTAATATATAATCTGTGACTGGACCTTGAACAGATTATATTCCTTCACCTCAGTGTACAGGGACTAAAGAAATACATTGTTAAATATGCTTCAGGTTCTGGCGGCTGTGTTCCGAGGTCTGGCAGCCTAGGCGGCGCAATTTCAGTTTTGAGAAAATTGCACCCCATGAGGTCAGGTCCCGGCAGTCACAGGGGCATGTTTCATGTTCTGGGGGCGTGTTTCGATGTCTGGCAGCTCCGGCGACGCACTGTGAGTTCCGGCAGCCACAGCAGTGCATTTCAAGGTCTGGCAGCCGTGGGGGCGCGTTTTATTTTCTGGCAGCTGAAGCTGCACATTTTGAGGTCAGACAGTCGAGGTGCGTTTCGAGGTACAGCTGCCCTTGGGCGCGTTTCAGGTTCCGTCAGCCTCGGCGGCGCGTTTCTGGTTTCCGGGGCATGTTTCGGATTCCAGTAGCCCTGGCGGGGCGTTTCGAGGTACTGCAGCTGTGGTGGCACGTTTCGAGGTCCAGCAGCCCTGGCAGCACATTTCGAGATCCGGCAGACATGGGGGAGCGTTTTGGGTTCTGGCAGCCGCGACAGAGCATTTTGGGTTCTGGCAGCTCCAGTGCCATGTTTCAAGGTCCAATACCCGCGGGGATGCGTTTCATGTTCCGGCAGCCCTGGCTGCGCATTTTGGGTTCTGGCAGCCCCAACGGTGCGTTTCAGCTTCCGGAAGCTTCGGCGGTGCATTTCGTTTTCCAGCAGTCCCGGTGGCGCGTTTCGGGTACTGGCAGCCAAGGAGGCATGTTTCGGGTTCTGGATGCCGCGGCGGTGTGTTCCGAGGTCTGGCAGTCTGGGCGACGCCTTTCCGATTCTGGCAGCCCAGGCGGCACGATTTCACTTCCGGCAGTTTCAAGAAACGTGCACCCCATGAGGTCTAGGTGGTGCGTTTCGGGTTCTGGCAGCCACAGGGGCATGATTCATGTTCCTGGGGCGTGTTTTGAGGACTGGCAGCTCCAGCGACGCATTGCGAGTTCCGGGAGCCACAGCGGTGCATTTCAAGGTCTGGCAGCCACGGGGGCACGTTTTATTTTCCGGCAGACAAAGCTGTACATTTTGAGGTCTTGCAGCCGTGGCGGTGCGTTTCGAGGTACGGCTTCCCCAGGGGAGCGTTTCAGGTTCCGCCAGCCCTGGTGGTGCATTTCGGGTACCGGCAGCCCCGGGGGCATGTTTCGGGTTCCAGTAGCCTTGGTGGTGCGTTTCTAGATACCGCAGCTGCGGTGGCACGTTTCGAGGTCCTGCAGCCCTGGCAGCACATTTCGAGATCCGGCAGCCGTAGGGGAGCGTTTTGGGTTCTGGCAGCTCCAGTGGCATGTTTCAAGGTCCAGTACCCGCGGGGATGCGTTTCATGCTCCGGCAGCTCCAGCTGCGCATTTTGGGTTCTGGCAGCCATAACGGTGCATTTCAGGTTCCGGCAGCTTTGGCGGTGCATTTCGTTTTCCGCCAGCCCCGGTGGTGCGTTTCGGGTACTGGCAGCCCCGGGGGCATGTTTTGGGTTCCAGTAGCCCTGGCGGTGCGTTTCGAGATGCTGCGGTGGCACGTTTCGAGGTCCGGCAGCCCTGGCAGCACATTTCGAGATTTTGGGTTCTGGCAGCTCCAGTGGCATGTTTCAAGGTCCGGTAGCCGTGGGGATGCGTTTCATGTTCCAGCAGCCCCGGCTGCGCATTTTAGGTTCTGGCAGCCCCAACGGTGCATTTCAGGTTCCAGCAGCTTCGGCGGTGCATTTTGTTTTCCGTCAGCCCCGGTGGCGCGTTTTGGGTTTCGGCAGCCTTGGGGGTGTGTTAAGGGTTCTGGCAGCCCCGGCGGCCTGTTTCGGGTTCCGGCAACCCGGGCTGCACTTTCTGGTTTTCGGCAGCACCGGCAGTGCATTTCTGGTTCCGGCAGGCCCGGCGGCACATTTCGGGTACTGGCAGCCAAGGGAGCGTGTTACGGGTTCTGGGAGCCCCGGGTATGCGTTTCGTGTACCGGCAGCCGCAGCGACACGTTTTGAGGTTCGGCAGCAGAGGTGACACTTTTCGAGGTCTGGCAGCCCTGGCAACGCGTTTTGAGGTCTATCAGCTGCGAGGGAGCGTTTCGAGGTCTGGCAGTCGCGGCGGTGTGTTTCGAAGTCTGGCAGCCCCGGCGACACGTTTTGGGTTCCGGAAGCTCCGGAGGCACGTTTCGGGGTCTGACAGGCACGGCGGTGCGATTCCAGTTCCTGCAGCCCCTGGTGCGCGTTTCTGGCTCCGGCAGCCACCAGGTCGTTTCGGGTTCTGGAAGCCCTGGTGGCATGTTCTGGGTTCCAGCAGCCATGGCAGAGCGTTTCGAGGTCCGGCGGTACAGTTCGGGTTCCCGTGGCTCGCTTTGGGTTCTGGCTGCCCCGGTGGCATGTTTTGGGTTCTGGCAGCTCCGGAGGTGTGTTCAGGGTTGTGGCAGAGCGTTTTGGGTTCCGGCAGCCCCGGCGGCATGTTTCGAGGGCTGGCAAGCCCCATGGGCGCGTTCCGGGTTCCGGCAGCCCCAACAGCGCGTTTCGAGGTTCAGAAGCCCCAGGGGGGGCGCATTTTGGGTTCCAGAAACCCCAGCGGGGGTGCGTTTCAAGGTCCAGCATCTGCAGTGGTGCATTTCGATGTCCGGCAGCCACGGGGGCCAGTTTCGGGATCCGGCAGCCACGGCAGAGCGTTTTGAGGCCCGGCAGCCCTGGCGGCACGTTTCAGGTCCGGTGGTGCATTTCGGTTTCTGGCAGCCCCGGCGGTGTGTTTCTGGTGCGTTCAGGGTTGTGGCAGAGTGTTTCTGGTTCCGGCAGACCCGATGGCGCACTTCGAGGTCCGTCAGGCCCAGGGGCGCCTTTCGCGTTCCAGCAGCCCCAGGGCCACATTTTGGGTCCGGCAGACCCAACAGTGCGTTTTGAGGTCCAGAAGTCCTGGGGGCACGTTTCAGGCTCCAGTAGCCCCAGTGGCACGTTTCGAGGTCCAGGAGCCACGGCGGGACTTTCGTGCTCCGGCAGCCGAAGCGACGCCTTTCAAGGTGCGGCAACTGTGAAGACGCGTTTCGAGGTCCGGCAGCCGCGGGGGCGCATTTTGTTTTCTGGCAGCCGCAGCAGCGCATTTTGAGGTCCGGCAGCTGTGGCAGCGCTTTTTGGGTTCTAGCAGCCCCAGCGGCATGTATCAGGTTCCAGAAGCCCCGAAGGCGCGTTTCGGGTTCCGGCAGCCCCAGCAGCGCGATTTGAGTTCTTGCAGCCCCAGATGTGCGTTTCCAGCTCTGGCAGTCGCAGAGGCGAGTTTAGGGTTCCCACAGCCCCATGGACGCGTTTCGAGGTACGGCAGTCCCGGGGGCGTGTTTTGGGTTGTGGCAGCCACAGTGGCGCATTTCGGTTTCTGGCAGCCCCGGCAGCATGTTTCTAGTTCCACCAGCCCCGGCGCTGCATTTTGGGTACCGGCAGCCCCAGGGGCGTGTTTCGGGTTCCAGCAGCCCTGGCAGCGCATTTCAGATTTTGGCAGCCCCGGTGGCGCGTTTGGGTTCTGGGAGTGCCAGCAATGTATTTTGAGGTCCAGCAGCCACTGGGGCACGTTTCCTGTTCCGGCAGCTGCGATAGCGCATTTCGAGGTCTGGTTGCTGTGGGGGCGCGTTTCGAGGTCCAGCAGCCGCAGTGGTGCATTTCGGGGTCCGGCAGGCGTGAGGGTGCGTTTTCAGGTCCAGCAGCACATTTCAAGGTCTGGGATACGGCAGCCCCGGCAGTGCGTTTCGAGCTCCAGCGGCCCTGGAGGTGCGTTTTGTGTTCCTGCAGGCCCAGCGGCGCATTTCAGGTACCGGCAGCCAAGGGAGCATGTTTCGGCTTCCAGCAGCCCCGGTAACACATTTCGATGTCTGGCATCCCTGGCGGCACGTTTCGTGTTCTGGCAGCCCCAGGGGTGCGTTTTGGGTTCCTGCAGCCCTGAAGGCGGGTTTCGGCTTCTTGCAGCCCCGGCAGTGTGTTTAGGGTATCGGCAACAAGTTTTTGGTTTCGGCAGCGCATTTCGAGGTCCAGCAGCTGTGGTGGTGGGTTTCAGTGTCCGGCAGCCGCGGGGCACATTTCATGTTATGGCAGCAGCAGCGAGGTCCGACAGCCAAGGGGGTGCGTTTCGAGGTCCGGCAGCCTCTGCAGTGCCTTTCGAGGTCTGGCAGCGCGTTTTGAGGTTCTGGCGCATTTCGGGTTCCGCCAGCCCCGGCGGCGCATTTCATGGTCCTGCGGCTCCGGCAGCGCGTTTCGAGGTTTGGCAGACCCAGAGACGAGTTTTGAAGTCCGGCAGCCCTGGCGATGCGTTTCGAGGTCCAGCAGCCCTGGCGGCGCTTTTTGAGGTCCAACAGCTGCCAAGGTGCATTTCAGGTTCCGGCAGCCCCGACGGTATGTTTCGGGTTCCGGCAGCCCCGGTGGCATGTTTCGAAGCGGTTCATGTGACGGCAGCCGTGGCTGCGTGTTTCGAAGTCAGGCAGCTGCGGGGGTGCGTTTCGAGGCCCGGCAGCCCAGGTGAGGCCCTGGCAGTGCATTTCGGGTATCGGCAGCTTTGGGGGCATGTTTTGGCTTCTGGCAACCCCAGCAGTGCGCTTTGAGGTCCGGCAGCGCGTTTCATGTTCCGGCAGCCTTGGCGGCACATTTCGGGTTCAGGCAGCCCCGGCGCCGCGTGTCGAGGTCCGGCAGCCATGCTGGTGCATTTTGTGTGCCAGCAGCCCTGGCGGCACGTTTCGCATTCAGGCAGCCCGGCAGCGCATTTTGGGTTCCGGCAGCAATGGCGGTGCATTCCGGGTTTCGCCAGCGCGTTTCAAGGTCTGGCAGCCATGGAGGCGTGTTTTGGGGTCCAGCAGCCACTGAGGCGCATTTCATGTTCCAGCAGCCGCCGCTGCGAATTCTGAGGTCCGGCAGCCGCGGGGGCGCATTTCAAAGACTAGCAGCCACGAGGGTGCATTTCTTGTTCCGGCAGTCACAGTGGCGCAACGTCTGGAAGCTGCTGAGGTGCGTTTTGGAGGTTCGGCAGCCCCGGTGGCACGCTCCAGATCTGGTAGCACCAGAGGCGCTTTTCGGCTTCCGGCAGCAACGTCGGTGCGTTTCGGGTTCTGGCAGCGAGTTTCAGCTTTTGTCAGCCCCGGCAGCACATTTCAAGGTCCGGCAACCTCGGCGGCACGTTTTGGACTCTAGCAGCCCTATAGGCGCTTTTCGGCTTCCGGCAGCAACGGCGGTGGATATTGGGTTCTGGCAGCCCCTGCAGCACGTTTCGAGGTCTGGCAGCAGCAGGGGCACATTTCATGTTCCGCATTTTCAGATCTGGCAGCTGAGGCAAGGTGTTTCAAGGTCCGGCAACCATGGGGACGCTTTTCATGTTCTTGCAGCCGCAGCTGCACATTTCGAGGTCCGGCAGCGGCTGCCGAATCTCGAAAATCAGCCCCGTGGGTGCCGAACCTCAAAAATCACCGTTGTGGGTGCCGAATCTCGAAAATCAGCCATGGGGGTGCCGAATTTAAAAAATCAGCCCCGTGGGTGCCGAGTCTCAAAAATCAGATCTGCGGGTACCAAATCTCAAAAATCAGCTCCGCGGGTACCAAATCTCAAAAATCAGCCCCGCGGGTGCCGAATCTCGAAAATCACCGCTGCGGGTGCCGAATCTCGAAAATCACCGCCGCGGGTGCGAATCTTGAAAATCATCGCCGCGGGTGCCGAATCTCGAAAATCAGCCCCATGGGTGCCGAATCTCGAAAATCAGCCCCGCGGGTGTAGAATCTCAAAAATCAGCCCCGCAGGTGCCGAATTTTGAAAATCACTGCCGCGGGTGCCAAATCTCGAAAATCACCGCCGCGGGTGCCGAATCTAGAAAATCAGCCCCGCTGGTGCCGAAACTAGAAAATCAGCCCCGCGGGTGTCGAATCTCAAAAATCACCCCCGCGGGTGCTGAATCTCGAAAATCAGCCCGATGAGTGCCGAATCTCAAAAATCAGCCTGGCGGGTGCTGAATCTCGAAAATCACCGCCGCGGGTGCCGAATTTCAAAAATCAGCACCGCAGGTCCCGAATCTCAAAAATCACAGCCGTGGGTGCCGAATCTCAAAAATCAGCACCGCGGATGCCGAATCTCAAAAATCACCCACGCAGGCGCCGAATCTCAAAAATCAGCCCCACAGCTGCCAAATCTCGAAAATCACCGCCGCGGCTGCCGAATCTCGAAAAAAAGCCCCGCGGCTGCCGAATCTTGAATATCACCGCCGCAGCTAAAAAATCTCGAAGATCACCGCCACGGCTGAAAAATCTCGAAAATCAGCCCCGCGGCTGCCGAATCTTGAAAATCACCGCCGAGGCTGAAAAATCTCGAAAATCACCGCCGTGGCTGAAAAATCTCGAAATTCACTTCCGCGGCTGAAAAATCTCAAAAATCAGCCCCGCGGTTGCCGAATCTCAAAAATAAGCCTTGCGGCTGCCAAATCTCAAAAGTCAGCCCCGCGGCTGCCGAATCTCGAAAATCAGCCCCGCGGCTGCCGAATCTTGAAAATCACTGCCGCGGCTAAAAAATCTCGAAAATCACCGCCGCGGCTGAAATATCTCGAAAATCAGCCCCGCAGCTGCCGAATCTCGAAAATCAGCCCCGCGGCTGCCGAATCTTGAAAATCACTGCCGCGGCTAAAAAATCTCGAAAATCACCGCCGCGGCTGAAATATCTCGAAAATCAGCCCCGCAGCTGCCGAATCTCGAAAATTACCGCCGCGGCTGAAAAATCTGGAAAAATCACTGCCGCGGCTGTAAAATCTGGAAAATCAGCCCCGCGGCTGCCGAATCTCGAAAATCACCGCCGCGGCTGAAAAATCTAGAAAATTACCGCCACTGCTGCCGAATCTCGAAAATCAGCTCCACAGGTGCCGAATCTCGATAATAAGCCCTGCGGGTGCCGAATCTCGAAAATCAGTCCTGCGGGTGCCGAATCTCGAACATCACCGCCGCGGGTGCCGAATCTCAAAAATCAGCCCTGTGGGTGCCGAATCTCGAAAATCAGCCCTGTGGGTGCCGAATCTCGAAAATCAGCACTGCGGGTGCGGAATCTCGAAAATAGCCGCCGCGGCTGAAAAATCTCAAAAATCAGTCCTTTGGCTGCCGAATCTTGAAAATCACCACCACGGCTGAAAAATCTCGACAATAAGCCCTGTGGCAGAAAAATCTCAAAAATCACCAGCGTGGCTGAAAAATATCGAAAATGAGCCCCGCGGCTGCCGAATCTCGAAAATGAACGCCGCGGCTGAAAAATCTCGAAAATCACCGCCACGGCTGAAAAATCTCGAAAATCATCCCCGCAGCTGCCGAATCTCAAAAATCACCGCCGCGGCTGAAAAATCTAGAAAATTACCGCCACTGCTGCCGAATCTCGAAAATCAGCTCCACAGGTGCCGAATCTCGATAATAAGCCCTGCGAGTGCCGAATCTCGAAAATCAGTCCTGCGGGTGCCGAATCTCGAACATCACCGCCGCGGGTGCCGAATCTCAAAAATCAGCCCTGTGGGTGCCGAATCTCGAAAATCAGCCCTGTGGGTGCCGAATCTCGAAAATCAGCCCTGCGGGTGCGGAATCTCGAAAATAGCCGCCGCGGCTGAAAAATCTCAAAAATCAGTCCTTTGGCTGCCGAATCTTGAAAATCACCACCACGGCTGAAAAATCTCGACAATAAGCCCTGTGGCAGAAAAATCTCGAAAATCACCAGCGTGGCTGAAAAATATCGAAAATGAGCCCCGCGGCTGCCGAATCTCGAAAATGAACGCCGCGGCTGTAAAATCTCGAAAATCATCCTTGCAGCTGCCGAATCTCGAAAATCACCGCCGCGGCTGAAAAATATAGAAAATCACCGCTGCGGCTGCCGAATCTCGAAAAAAAAGCCCCGCTGCTGCCGAATCTCGAAAATCACCGCCGCTGCTGAAAAATCTAGAAAATCACTGCCGTGGCTGAAAAATCTGGAAAATCAGCCCCGCAGCTGCCGAATCTCGAAAATCACCGCCGCGGCTGAAAAATCTCGAAAATCACTATCGCGGCTGAAAAATCTGGAAAATCAGCCCCGCGGCTGCCGAATCTCGAAAATCACTGCCGCGGCTGCCGAATCTCGAAAAAAAGCCCCGCGGCTGCCAATCTCGAAAATCACCGCCGCGGCTGAAAAATCTGGAAAATCACTGCCGCGGCTGAAAAATCTGGAAAATCAGCCCCGTGGCTGCCGAATCTTGAAAATCACCGCCGTGGCTGAAAAATCTAGAAAATTACCGCCACTGCTGCCGAATCTCGAAAATCAGCTCCACGGGTCCTGAATCTCGATAATAAGCCCTGCGGGTGCCGAATCTCGAAAATCAGCCCTGCGGGTACCGAATCTCGAAAATCACCGTCGCGGGTATGGAATCTCGAAAATCACTGCCGCGGGTGCCGAATCTTGAAAATTACCACCACTGCTGCCGAATCTCGAAAATCAGCTCCACGGGTGCCGAATCTCGAAAATCAGCCCTGCGGGTGCCGAATCTCGAAAATCACCGCTGCGGGTGCGGAATCTCGAAAATAGCCGCCGCGTCTGAAAAATTCCAAAATCAGTCCTGCGGCTGCCGAATCTCAACAATGACCGCCACTGCTGCCGAATCTCGAATATCATTCCTGCGCTTGCCGAATCTCGAAAATCAGCCCCGCGGCTGCCGAATCTCGAAAATCACAACCGCGGCTGAAAAATCTCGAAAATCACTATCGCGGCTGAAAAATGTGGAAAGTCAGCCCCGCGGCTGACGAATCTTGAAAATCACTGCCGCGGGTAAGGAATCTCAAAAATCACTGCCGTGGGTGCAGAATCTTGAAAATCACCGCCGCGAGTGCCGATCCTCGA
This sequence comes from Ranitomeya variabilis, assembly GCF_051348905.1. NCBI lineage: Eukaryota > Metazoa > Chordata > Amphibia > Anura > Dendrobatidae > Ranitomeya > Ranitomeya variabilis. The sequence continues at coordinate 228,111,304 of NC_135235.1, forward strand.
AAATCAGTCCCGCGGGTGCCAAATCTCGAAAATTAGCCCTGTGGCTGAAAAATCTCGAAAATCACCAGCGCGGCTGAAAAATCTCAAAAATCAGCCCCGCAGCTGCCGAATCTCGAAAATCACCGCCGCGGCTGAAAAATCTTGAAAATCAGTCCTGCGGCTGCCGAATCTCGAAAATTACCACCGCGGCTGAAAAATCTCGAAAATTACCGCCACTGCTGCCGAATCTCGAAAATCATCTAAACGGGTGCCGAATCTCGAAAATCAGTCCTGCGGGTGCCGAATCTCGAAAATCAGCCCTGCGGGTGCAGAATCTCGAAAATCACCACCGCGGCTGAAAAATCTCAAAAATCAGCCCCGCAGCGGCCGAATCTCTAAAACCACCGCCGCGGCTGAAAAATCTCGAAAATCACTGCCACGGCTGAAAAATGTGGAAAATCACCCCGATGGCTGCCGAATCTCAAAAATCAGCCCTGCGGGTACGAAATCTCGAAAATCACTGCTGCGGCTGAAAAATGTGGAAAATCAGACCTGCGGCTGCCGAATATCGAAAATCACCACCGCGGGTACGGAATCTCAAAAATCACTGCCGTGGGTGCCGAATCTCGAAAATCACCGCCGCGGGGTGCCGAATCTCGAAAATCATCCCCACGGGTGCCGAATGTCAAAATCACCGCCACGGCTGAACAATCTCGAAAATCACCGTGGCGGCTAACAAATGTCGAAAATCAGCCCCGCAGCTGACGAATCTCGAAAATCACTGCCGCGGCTGAAAAATCTCGAAAATAAGCCCTGCGGCTGCCAACTCTCAAAAATCACCGCCGTGGCTGAAAAATATCGAAAATCAGCCCGGCAGCTGCCGAATTTCGAAAATTACTGCCACAGCTGAAAAATCTCGAAAATCACCGCCGCGGGTATGGAATCTCGAAAATCGCTGCCGCGGGTGCCGAATCACGAAAATTACCGCCACTGCTGCCAAATCTCGAAAATCAGCTCCACGGGTGCCGAATCTCGAAAATCAGCTCTGTGGGTGCCGAATCTCGAAAATCAGCCCTGCGGGTGCGGAATCTCGAAAATCACCGCCGCGGGTGCGGAATCTCGAAAATAGCCGCCGCGGCTGAAAAATCTCGAAAATCAGTCCTGCTACTACCTAATCTCGAGAATGACCGCCGCGGCTGAAAAATCTCAAAAATTACCGCCACTGCTGCCGAATCTCGAAAATCAGATAAACGGGTGCTGAATCTCGAAAATCAGTCCTGCGGGTGCTGAATCTCCAAAATCAGCCCTGCGGGTGCATAATCTCGAAAATCACCGCCGCGGCTGAAAAATCGCAAAAATCAGCCCCGCGGCGGCCGAATCTCTAAAATCACCGCCGCGGCTGAAAAATCTCGAAAATCACTGCCGCGGCTGCCGAATCTCGAAAATCAGCCCCGAGGCTGCCGAATCTCAAGAATCACCACCGCGGCTGAAAAATCTCGAAAATCAGCCCCGCTGCTGCCGAATCTCGAAAATCACCGCCGCGGCTGAAAAATCTAGAAAATTACAGCCACTGCTGCCAAAACGCGAAAATCAGCTCCACAGGTACCGAATCTCGATAATAAACCCTGCGGGTGCCGAATCTCGAAAATCAGCCCTGCGGGTGCCGAATCTCGAAAATCACCGCCACGGGTATGGTATCTCGAAAATTACCGCCACTGCTGCCGAATCTCGAAAATCAGCTCCACGGGTGCCGAATCTCGAAAATCAGCCCTGTGGGTGCCGAATCTCGAAAATCAGCCCTGTGGGTGCCGAATCTCGAAAATCAGCCCTGTGGGTGCCGAATCTCGAAAATCAGCCCTGCGGGTGCGGAATCTCAAAAATCACTGCCGCGGGTGTGGAATCTCGAAAATAGCTACCGCGGCTGAAAAATCTTGAAAATCAGTCCTGCGGCTGCCGAATCTCGAAAATTACCGCCGCGGTTGAAAAATCTCGAAAATTACCGCCACTGCTGCTGAATCTCGAAAATCAGCCCTGCGGGTGCAGAATCTCGAAAATCACCACCGCGGCTGAAAAATCTAAAAAATCAGCCCTGCAGCGGCCGAATCTCTAAAACCACTGCTGCGGCTGAAAAATCTCGAAAATCACTGCCACAGCTGAAAAATGTGGAAAATCAGCCCGGCGGCTGCCGAATCTCGAAAATTAGCCCTGCGGGTACGAAATCTCGAAAATCACTGCCGCGGCTGAAAAATGTGGAAAATCAGACCCGCGGCTGCCGAATATCAAAAATCACCACCGCGGGTACGGAATCTCGAAAATCACCGCCGCGGCTGAAAAATCTCGAAAATAAGCCCTGCGGCTGCCAACTCTCAAAAATCACCGCCGTGGCTGAAAAATATCGAAAATCAGCCCGGCAGCTGCCGAATTTCGAAAATTACCGCCACAGCTGAAAAATCTCGAAAATCACCGCCGCGGGTATGGAATCTCGAAAATCACTGCCGCGGGTGCCGAATCTCGAAAACTACCGCCACTGCTGCCGAATCTCGAAAATCAGCCCTGTGGGTGCCGAATCTCGAAAATCAGCCCTGCGGGTGCCGAATCTCGAAAATCACCTCCGCGGGTGCGGAATCTCGAAAATAGCCGCCGCGGCTGAAAAATCTAGAAAATCAGTCCTGCGGCTACCGAATCTCGAGAATGACCGCCGCGGCTGAAAAATCTCTAAAAATCACTGCCGTGGCTGAAAAATGTGGAAAATCAGCCCCGCGGCTGCCGAATCTCGAAAATCACCACAGCGGCTGAAAGATCTCGAAAATAAGCCCCACGGGTGCCGAAACTCGAAAATCACCGCCGCGGCTGAAAAATCTCGAAAATAAGCCCTGCGGCTGCCAACTCTCAAAAATCACCGCCGTGGCTGAAAAATATCGAAAATTAGCCCGGCAGCTGCCGAATTTCCAAAATTACCGCCACAGCTGAAAAATCTCGAAAATCACCGCCACGGGTATGGAATCTCGAAAATCACTGCCACGGGTGCCGAATCTCGAAAATTACCGCCACTGCTGCCGAATCTCGAAAATCAGCTCCACAGGTGCCGAATCTAGAAAATCAGCCCTGTGGGTGCCGAATCTCGAAAATCAGCCCTGCGGGTGCCGAATCTCGAAAATCACCGCTGCGGGTGCGGAATCTCGAAAATAGCCGCCGCGGCTGAAAAATCTCGAAAATCAGTCCTGCGGCTACCGAATCTCGAGAATGACCGCCGCGGCTGAAAAATCTTGAAAATTACCGCCACTGCTGCCGAATCTCGAAAATCAGCTAAACGGGTGCTGAATCTCGAAAATCAGTCCTGCGGGTGCCGAATCTCCAAAATCAGCCCTGCGGGTGCATAATCTCGAAAATCACCGCCGCGGCTGAAAAATCTCGAAAATCAGCCCCGGGGCTGCCGAATCTCTAAAATCACTGCCGCAGCTGAAAAATCTCGAAAATCACTGCCGTGGCTTAAAAATGTGGAAAATCAGCCCCGCGGCTGCCGAATCTCAAAAATTAGCCCCGAGGCTGCCGAATCTCGAAAATCACCACAGCGGCTGAAAGATCTCAAAAATAAGCCCCACGGGTGCCGAAACTCGAAAGTCACCACTAGGGTTGAGCGAAACGGGTCGATCATTTTCAAAAGTCGCCGACTTTTGGCTAAGTCGGCGTCTCATGAAACCCGATCCGACCCCTGTGCTTGTCGGCCATGCGGTACGCGACTTTCGCGCCAAAGTCGCGTTTCAATGACGCGAAAAGCGCCATTTCTCAGCCAATGAAGGTGAACGCAGAGTGTGGGCAGCGTGATGACATAGATCCTGGTCCCCACCATCTTAGAGAAGGGCATTGCAGTGATTGGCTTGCTGTCTGCGGCGTCACAGGGGCTATAAAGGGGCGTTCCCGCCGACCGCCATCTTACTGCTGCTGATCTGAGCTTAGGGAGAGGTTGCTGCCGCTTCGTCAGAAGCAGGGAGAGCGTTAGGCAGGGTCCACTAACCACCAAACCGCTTGTGCTGCAGCGATTTCCACTGTCCAACACCACCTTCGGTGTGCAGGGACTGTGGAAGCTATTTTTTTTTTTTTTTCCCCTCAGCGCTGTAGCTCATTGGGCTGCCCTAGAAGGCTCCGTGATAGCTGTATTGCTGTGTGTACGCCACTGTGGAAACCAACTGCTTTTTTCAAAGCACATATCCTCTTGTTCCTTCCTTTCTGCACAGCTATCTTTTTTGTTTGTCCACACTTTTTATTTAATTTGTGCATCAGTCCACTCCTATTGCTGCCTGCCATACCTGGCTTACATTACTGCAGGGAGATAGTAATTGTAGGACAGTTTTTTTTTTTTTTTTTTTTTTTTTTTGTGGGAGATTAAGATTGGCATTTCTGCTACAGTGCCATCCCTGTGTGTGCCATCTCTCACTGAGTGGGCCATAGAAAGCCTATTTATTTTTTCCGTGATTTGTGTTCTAAAATCTACCTCAACACAAAAACACTACATCAATCAGTGGGAGAAAAATATTGGCCTCAGTCAGGGCTTGTGTGCCACTGCTGTGTGTGCTATCTCTCATTCAGTGGGCTATAGCAAGCCTATTTTTTTTTTTTTTTTTTAATATTATTTGGTTTCTAAAGTCTCCCTGAAAAAAAAAAAAAACCTAAAAAAACAGTGGGAGAGTAATATTGCCCTTTCAGCTTGTGTGCCAGTCTTGACTCCTGGGTGTGCCACCTCTCTCCCTCTCATTCAGTGGGCCATAGAAAGCCTATTTATTTTTTTTTAAAAATATTATTGGGTTTCTAAAGTCTCCCTGAAAAAACAAAAAATACATAAAAAAACAGTGGGAGAGTAATATTGCCCTTTCAGCTTGTGTGCCAGTCTTGACTCCTGGGTGTGCCACCTCTCTCCCTTTCATTCAGTGGGCCATAGAAAGCCTATTTATTTTTTCCGTGATTTGTGTTCTAAATTCTACCTCAACACAAAAACACTACATCAATCAGTGGGAGAAAAATATTGGCCTCAGTCAGGGCTTGTGTGCCACTGCTGTGTGTGCTATCTCTCATTCAGTGGGCTATAGCAAGCCTATTTTATTTTTTTTTTTTTTTTTTTTTTTTTTTTTTAATATTATTTGGTTTCTAAAGTCTCCCTGAAAAAAAAAAAAAAACCTAAAAAAACAGTGGGAGAGTAATATTGCCCTTTCAGCTTGTGTGCCAGTCTTGACTCCTGGGTGTGCCACCTCTCTCCCTCTCATTCAGTGGGCCATAGAAAGCCTATTTATTTTTTTTTTTTAATATTATTTGGTTTCTAATTCTCCCTGAAAAAAAAAAAAAAAACCTAAAAAAACAGTGGGAGAATAATATTGCCCTTTCAGCTTGTGTGCCAGTCTTGACTCCTGGGTGTGCCACCTCTCTCCCTCTCATTCAGCGGGCCATAGAAAGCCTATTTATTTTTTTTTTTTAATATTATTTGGTTTCTAATTCTCCCTGAAAAAAAAAAAAAAAACCTAAAAAAACAGTGGGAGAATAATATTGCCCTTTCAGCTTGTGTGCCAGTCTTGACTCCTGGGTGTGCCACCTCTCTCCCTCTCATTCAGCGGGCCATAGAAAGCCTATTTATTTTTTTTTTAAAATATTATTGGGTTTCTAAAGTCTCCCTGAAAAAACAAAAAATACATAAAAAAACAGTGGGAGAGTAATATTGCCCTCTCAGCTTGTGTGCCAGTCTTGACTCCTGGGTGTGCCACCTCTCTCTCTCTAATTGTGGGCCATAGAAAGCCTTTTTTTTTTTTTTTTTTTAATATTATTTGGTTTCTAAAGTCTCCCTGAGAAAAAAAAAAAAATAAATTAGGTGGGAGATTAATATTGACATTAGTGCTTGAGTGACAGTCCTGCGTGTGTGTCATCTCTGTGATTTTGTGCCACAGAAAACAGAGTGTGTAACATTGTGCCTGATTTTCCTTGTGGTCTCACCAACCTGTTAAGGGATATTGAAATCATACTGAAGTTATAGCTCACCGTGTAAGTTGTTTGACAGCAACAAATAAAGTTACTTTGGTTAAGATTTTAAAACAATGAGGAAGTCTGGTGCAAGAGGTCGTCGTGGGCGTTCATTGTCAGCTGGTAATGATGGTAGTGGTAGAGGAGCATCAGGTGGTCGTGGGGATAAAAATATTCCACCTAAGTCTGGAGCTGTGGAGCCAGTTTCGTCGTCAGGCTACACAAGGCCTCGAACGCTCTCTTTTCTGGGAGTAGGAAAACCGCTTTTAAAGGCGGAGCAGCAACAGCAAGTTTTGGCTTACATTGCAGACTCAGCCTCTAGCTCTTTTGCCTCCTCTTCCGAAACTGGTAAATGTAAAAGCAGCGCGTCGCTTGTGGATGTTCACGGTCAGGGACAAGTCGCTTCCTTGTCCTCCTCAGCAAAAACTACAACAAGAGAGAAGGATGCAGCAGGCGACACAACGGGTCACTCCATGGAGCTCTTTACACATACCGTCCCTGGCTTAGAAAGTGAAACATTTAACAGGCCATGCCCATTACAAGTATATTCTGACATGGAGTGCACTGATGCACAGCCACAGCCAGAGTACTATGCTGCTCCTTTGACTCAGACCACCACATTGCCCTCTCAGGGTACAGATCCACAATCAGACCCTGATGAGACTATGTTGCCCCGCCACGAACGCTATACCACCGACCGACACAGTGACACAGACGAAGTTGCACACGAGCTCGAAGAGGAGGTAATAGATGACCCAGTTATTGACCCCGATTGGCAGCCATTGGGGGAACAGGGTGCAGGCGGCAGTAGTTCAGAAGCGGAGGTGGAGGAGGGGCCGCAGCAGGCATCAACATCGCAACAGGTTACATCTGCCGGGCCCGTATCTGGCCCAAAACGCGTGTCAAAGCCAAAACCTGTTGGAGCACAGCGTTGCCATCCGGTTAAAGCTCAGTCTGCAATCCCTGAAAAGGGATCCGAGTCTAGGAAGAGTGCAGTCTGGCATTTTTTTAAACAACATCCAACTGATCAGCGCAAAGTCATCTGTCAAAAATGTTCAACTAGCTTAAGCAGAGGTCAGAATCTGAAAAGTCTAAATACTAGTTGCATGCATAGACACTTAACCACCATGCATTTTCAAGCCTGGACTAACTACCAAACGTCCCTCAAGGTTGTAGCACCCTCGGCCAATGAAGCTAGTCAGCAACGCAACATCCCTTCCGTCACTGTAAGGCCACCATTTTCCGCACCACAGGCAGTATCTGTGCAGGTTTCTTTGCCAGCCAAAAGCAGTCAGGGTCAGGGAATCACCAGTTTTGTAGGAGGAAATATTGCATCTAGGGCACCGGCGGAAACAATACCGTCTCCAACCGTCTCTCAGTCTGCCATGTACACCGGCACACCCGAAAGTTCCACGATCTCCAGCTCTCCAGTCCAGCTCACCCTACATGAGACTCTGGTTAGAAAAAGGAAGTACTTATCCTCGCATCCGCGTACACAGGGTTTTAACGCCCACATAGCTAGACTAATCTCGTTAGAGATGATGCCCTACCGGTTAGTTGAAAGCGAAGCTTTCAAAGCCCTGATGGAGTACGCTGAACCACGATACGAGCTACCCAGTCGACACTTTTTTTCCAGAAAAGCCATCCCAGCCCTGCACCAGCATGTTAAACAGCGCATCGTCCATGCACTCAGGCAATCTGTGAGTACAAAGGTGCACCTGACTACAGATGCATGGACCAGTAGGCATGGCCAGGGACGTTATGTGTCCATCACGGCACACTGGGTGAATGTGGTGGATGCAGGGTCCACAGGCGACATCAATTTAGGGACAGTTGTGCCTAGCCCACGGTCTAGGAAACAGTTGGCTGTAGGCGTTCGCACCCCCTCCTCCTCCTCCTCCTCGTCCTCCTGCAGAAGCTACAGCTCTTCCACAGAACGCAGTCTGCCAACCACTCCATCGGCAGATGACACTGTTGCACACCAGTTGTCCCATTATGGGCCAGCTACTGCCAAGCGTCAGCAGGCTGTATTGGCTATGAAGTGCTTGGGCGACAATAGACACACCGCGGAAGTTCTGTCCGAGTTCTTGCAACAAGAAACGCAGTCGTGGCTGGGCACAGTAGATCTTGAGGCAGGCAAGGTAGTGAGTGATAACGGAAGGAATTTCATGGCTGCCATCTCCCTTTCCCAACTGAAACACATTCCTTGCCTGGCTCACACCTTAAACCTGGTGGTGCAGTGCTTATTGAAAACTTATCCTGGGTTCTCCGACCTGCTCCTCAAAGTGCGTGCACTTTGCTCACATATCCGACGTTCGCCTGTACACGCCAGCCGTATGCAGACCTATCAGCGGTCTTTGAACCTTCCCCAGCATCGCCTAATCATAGACGTTGCAACAAGGTGGAACTCAACACTGCACATGCTTCAGAGACTGTGCGAACAGAGGCGTGCTGTTATTTATTTGTGGGAGGATACACGGGCAGGCAGTAGGATGGCAGACATGGAGTTGTCAGGTGTGCAGTGGTCTAAGATACAAGACATGTGTCAAGTCCTTCAGTGCTTTGAGGAATGCACACGGCTGGTTAGTGCAGACAACGCCGTAATAAGCATGAGCATCCCCCTAATGCGTCTGCTGATGCAAAGTTTGACGCACATAAAGGAGCAGGCGTCTGCACCAGAGGAAGAGGAAAGCCTTGATGACAGTCAGCCATTGTCTGGTCAGGGCAGTGTACAGGACGAGGTAGCGGGCGAAGAGGAGGTGGAGGACGAGGAGGATGATGGGGATGAGTATATTTTTAATGCCGAACCTTTCCCGGGGGCACAGGAATTTGGTTGCGTGTCACGGCCGGGTTCTGGTTTTTTGAGGGACACAAGTGACGTAGATTTGCCTGCAACTGCCCCTCAACCAATCACAACCGGAGATTTGACAACTGGAACTTTGGCCCACATGGCGGATTATGCCTTACGTATCCTAAAAAGGGACACACGCATTACGAAAATGATGAACGATGACGATTACTGGTTGGCCTGCCTCCTTGATCCACGCTATAAAGGCAAATTGCAAAATATTATGCCACATGAGAACTTGGAACTAATATTAGCAACCAAACAATCAACTCTTGTTGACCGTTTGCTTCAGGCATTCCCAGCACACAGCGCACGTGATCGTTCTCACACGAGCTCCAGGGGGCAGCAGACTAGGAGTGTTAGGGGTGCACACATCAGAAGTGGCATTGGACAGAGGGGTTTTCTGACCAGGTTGTGGAGTGATTTTGCTATGACCGCAGACAGGACAGGTACTGCTGCATCAATTGAAAGTGACAGGAGACAACATTTGTCCAGTATGGTTACTAACTATTTTTCATCCCTTATCGATGTTCTCCCTCAACCGTCATTCCCATTTGATTACTGGGCCTCCAAATTAGACACCTGGCCAGAATTGGCAGAATATGCATTGCAGGAGCTTGCTTGCCCGGCAGCAAGTGTCCTATCAGAAAGAGTATTCAGTGCTGCAGGTTCAATATTAACCGAAAAAAGGACTCGTCTGGCTACCCAAAATGTTGACGATCTAACATTCATTAAAATGAACCACAACTGGATTTCGAAATCTTTTGCCCCACCTTGCCCGGCCGACACCTAGCTTTCCTATGAAAAGCTCTTGCCTGTGAATTACTTTTCTAATGTCTAATTTGCTGCAGCTGATTGTACAGCATACGACATGTTTACACCTCCCTAAATGGCAAAACTCCCCACACGGGGCCGTGGTATCGCGACTTGGCGCAAGCACCCGTGAGACTGCTGTTTGTCTGAAGAGGTGGGTGTGCTCGCTTTTGGTTGACGGCATTGCTACTGGGTCCCTCATAGTACAATGTAGTGTCTCTGGCGGTGGTGGTGCGCACCCAACGTCAGACACACCGTTGTAACATGAGGGGCCCTGGGGCGGTCCCGCCGGCCTCAAGAGAGTTCCCCCCTACCCCAGCTCAAAATGTGCTCTACCACGTGCAAAATTATGTCGCACAGCTCCACCAATCTTTAGTCTATTCGCTGACATCATTCAATGTCTGGCACTGACAATACAAATTTGTAGACATCTATGATGCAACTTAAAGTAGTCTGTGTCTGTGTCCTATATTGGCACCATTAAATAGTTACTGCCAAATTACTATGTCAGAAACTCAGTAGATGAGCCCACCCCTGTACCTAAGTATGCCACCTTTTTTTTTTGTTTTGGTTGTTTTGCGAGACATTAACATCTATTTATATTTTGGGAGTACTGGGACAGACACTCCTTGCACTACTCCTCCACTCACCACCAAGCTGCCTGTGTATCCATGTAACCGCTGTAAAACTGCCATGAGCCTATTGTTTGTTATTTTAGGCCTTTGAAGCCTGTCTGCGGTCCCTACTTTAAATACTCCTCCACTGACCACCAAGCTGCCTGCCCGTGTATCCATGTAACCGCTGTAAAACTGCCATGAGCCTATTGTTTGTTATTTTAGGCCTTTGATAGCCTGTCTGCGGCCCCTACTTGCAATACTCCTCCACTGACCACAATGCTGCCTGGAGTGCCTGCCTGTGTATCCATGTAACCGATGTAAAACTGCCATGACTGCCTACTGTTTGTTATTTTAGGCCTTTGATAGCCTGTCTGCAGCCCCTACTTGCAATACTCCTCCACTGACCACCAAGCTGCCTGCCCGTGTATCCATGTAACCGCTGTGAAACTGCCATGAGCCTATTGTTTGTTATGTTAGGCCTTTGATAGCCTGTCTGCGGTCCCTACTTTAAATACTCCTCCACTGACCAGACCACTGCTGCCCGTGTACCCCTGGAACCAATTATAAAGTGCCTACAGCCAGCCCATTTTCTTATGTTAGGCCTTTGAAGCCTGTCTGCGGTCCCTACTTTAAATACTCCTCCACTGACCACCAAGCTGCCTGCCCGTGTATCCATGTAACCGCTGTAAAACTGCCATGAGCCTATTGTTTGTTATTTTAGGCCTTTGATAGCCTGTCTGCGGCCCCTACTTGCAATACTCCTCCACTGACCACAATGCTGCCTGGAGTGCCTGCCTGTGTATCCATGTAACCGATGTAAAACTGCCATGACTGCCTACTGTTTGTTATTTTAGGCCTTTGATAGCCTGTCTGCAGCCCCTACTTGCAATACTCCTCCACTGACCACCAAGCTGCCTGCCCGTGTATCCATGTAACCGCTGTGAAACTGCCATGAGCCTATTGTTTGTTATGTTAGGCCTTTGATAGCCTGTCTGCGGTCCCTACTTTAAATACTCCTCCACTGACCAGACCACTGCTGCCCGTGTACCCCTGGAACCAATTATAAAGTGCCTACAGCCAGCCCATTTTCTTATGTTAGGCCTTTGAAGCCTGTCTGCGGTCCCTACTTTAAATACTCCTCCACTGACCACCAAGCTGCCTGCCCGTGTATCCATGTAACCGCTGTAAAACTGCCATGAGCCTATTGTTTGTTATTTTAGGCCTTTGATAGCCTGTCTGCGGCCCCTACTTGCAATACTCCTCCACTGACCACAATGCTGCCTGGAGTGCCTGCCTGTGTATCCATGTAACCGATGTAAAACTGCCATGACTGCCTACTGTTTGTTATTTTAGGCCTTTGATAGCCTGTCTGCAGCCCCTACTTGCAATACTCCTCCACTGACCACACCAATGCTGCCCGTGTACCCCTGGAACCTATTTAAAAGTTCATAGAGCCTAGTTATATATTTTATTTACTATTAATAAGGCCATGATGGACTACGCTGTACCACGCTACAAGCTAACCAGTCGACACTTCTTTTGCGAGAAAAGCCATCCCAACCCTCCACCAGCATGTAGAAGACCGCATTGTCCATGCACTCTGGCAATCTGTGAGTACAAAGGTGCACCTGACAACAGACGCATGGACCTGTAGGCATGGCCACGGAAGATTACGTGTCCATTACGGCGCAATGGGTTAATGTGGTGGATGCATGGTCCACAGGGGACAGCCTACTAAGTCTGTCTGCAGTCCCTAATTCAAATTGTCCTCCACTGTCTAAATCGGAACTTCCACCTTCTGGCTTTCGGCCTATAGTATCAGAAATTAAACTGCATTTGGCCTTCAACTTTGGTTAGGGCCTACTAACGGCTTCTGCCCCTCCCTGGTGTTGCCCTCAACTAAATAAAGCTGAGCTTCAACCTTCCGGCTCTCATTATGTGGTTTAAAAAAAAAAAATGGTGGTTAGGGCCTACTAACGGCTTCTGCCCCTCCCTGGTGTTGCCCTCAACTAAATAAAGCTGAGCTTCAACCTTCTGCTCCAAATTACCATTTTAAAAAATGCAATAGGCTTTTCAGGCCTACTAAAGGTGTCTGTCTGTGTGCCCCTCCCTGGTGTTGTCCTCAACTAAATAAAGCTGAGCTTCAACCTTCCGGCTCTCATTATGTGGTTTTAAAAAAAAAAATGGTGGTTAGGGCCTACTAACGGCTTCTGCCCCTCCCTGGTGTTGTCCTCAACTAAATAAAGCTGAGCTTCAACCTTCCGGCTCTCATTATGTGGTTTTAAAAAAAAAAATGGTGGTTAGGGCCTACTAACGGCTTCTGCCCCTCCCTGGTGTTGTCCTCAACTAAATAAAGCTGAGCTTCAACCTTCCGGCTCTCATTATGTGGTTTTAAAAAAAAAATGGTGGTTAGGGCCTACTAACGGCTTCTGCCCCTCCCTGGTGTTGCCCTCAACTAAATAAAGCTGAGCTTCAACCTTCTGCTCCAAATTACCATTTTGAAAAATGCAATAGGCTTTTCAGGCCTACAAAAGGTGTCTGTCTGTGTGCCCCTCCCTGGTGTTGTCCTCAACTAAATAAAGCTGAGCTTCAACCTTCCGGCTCTCATTATGTGGTTTTAAAAAAAAAAATGGTGGTTAGGGCCTACTAACGGCTTCTGCCCCTCCCTGGTGTTGTCCTCAACTAAATAAAGCTGAGCTTCAACCTTCCGGCTCTCATTATGTGGTTTTAAAAAAAAAAATGGTGGTTAGGGCCTACTAACGGCTTCTGCCCCTCCCTGGTGTTGTCCTCAACTAAATAAAGCTGAGCTTCAACCTTCCGGCTCTCATTATGTGGTTTTAAAAAAAAAATGGTGGTTAGGGCCTACTAACGGCTTCTGCCCCTCCCTGGTGTTGCCCTCAACTAAATAAAGCTGAGCTTCAACCTTCTGCTCCAAATTACCATTTTGAAAAATGCAATAGGCTTTTCAGGCCTACTAAAGGTGTCTGTCTGTGTGCCCCTCCCTGGTGTTGTCCTCAACTAAATAAAGCAGAGCTTCAACCTTCCGGCTCTCATTATGTGGTTTAAAAAAAAAAAATGGTGGTTAGGGCCTACTAACGGCTTCTGCCCCTCCCTGGTGTTGTCCTCAACTAAATAAAGCTGAGCTTCAACCTTCCGGCTCTCATTATGTGGTTTTAAAAAAAAAATGGTGGTTAGGGCCTACTAACGGCTTCTGCCCCTCCCTGGTGTTGCCCTCAACTAAATAAAGCTGAGCTTCAACCTTCTGCTCCAAATTACCATTTTGAAAAATGCAATAGGCTTTTCAGGCCTACTAAAGGTGTCTGTCTGTGTGCCCCTCCCTGGTGTTGTCCTCAACTAAATAAAGCTGAGCTTCAACCTTCCGGCTCTCATTATGTGGTTTAAAAAAAAAAAATGGTGGTTAGGGCCTACTAACGGCTTCTGCCCCTCCCTGGTGTTGCCCTCAAGTAAATAAAGCTGAGCTTCAACCTTCTGCTCCAAATTACCATTTTGAAAAATGCAATAGGCTTTTCAGGCCTACTAAAGGTGTCTGTCTGTGTGCCCCTCCCTGGTGTTGTCCTCAACTAAATAAAGCAGAGCTTCAACCTTCCGGCTCTCATTATGTGGTTTTAAAAAAAAAAATGGTGGTTAGGGCCTACTAACGGCTTCTGCCCCTCCCTGGTGTTGTCCTCAACTAAATAAAGCTGAGCTTCAACCTTCCGGCTCTCATTATGTGGTTTTAAAAAAAAAATGGTGGTTAGGGCCTACTAACGGCTTCTGCCCCTCCCTGGTGTTGCCCTCAAGTAAATAAAGCTGAGCTTCAACCTTCTGCTCCAAATTACCATTTTGAAAAATGCAATAGGCTTTTCAGGCCTACTAAAGGTGTCTGTCTGTGTGCCCCTCCCTGGTGTTGTCCTCAACTAAATAAAGCAGAGCTTCAACCTTCCGGCTCTCATTATGTGGTTTAAAAAAAAAAAATGGTGGTTAGGGCCTACTAACGGCTTCTGCCCCTCCCTGGTGTTGTCCTCAACTAAATAAAGCTGAGCTTCAACCTTCCGGCTCTCATTATGTGGTTTTAAAAAAAAAATGGTGGTTAGGGCCTACTAACGGCTTCTGCCCCTCCCTGGTGTTGCCCTCAACTAAATAAAGCTGAGCTTCAACCTTCTGCTCCAAATTACCATTTTGAAAAATGCAATAGGCTTTTCAGGCCTACTAAAGGTGTCTGTCTGTGTGCCCCTCCCTGGTGTTGTCCTCAACTAAATAAAGCTGAGCTTCAACCTTCCGGCTCTCATTATGTGGTTTAAAAAAAAAAAATGGTGGTTAGGGCCTACTAACGGCTTCTGCCCCTCCCTGGTGTTGCCCTCAAGTAAATAAAGCTGAGCTTCAACCTTCTGCTCCAAATTACCATTTTAAAAAATGCAATAGGCTTTTCCGGCCTACTAAAGGTGTCTGCCCCTCCCTGGTGTTGTCCTCAACTGAACAAAGCTGAGCTTCCACATTCTGGCTTTCGCCCTATACTATCAGATATTAAACTGCATTTGGCCTACTAGTGTGGTTAGGCCCTTGAAACAGTGTCTGCTGCTCTTGGGTTTGCTACTCCACTGAACAAAGCAATGCCGCCTGTTTAGTCCTGTTACCAATTTTGAACTGCATGTAGCCTACTTTATTCTTTGGCCCTATATCTGTTTCCTCCTCATCCTGCCCATTGCCCAGCCACTGCTAAATGAGTCTGCTGGTACATTGACCTAGACCACTACATTCCCCTTGTACTCTACACAGCCAGAATCTGTCCCTGCTGAAAGTAAGGTTCCCCTTCCCGCATGTTATACCACCTTACACAGGGACAAAGAGGAAGGTGCAGATGAAAGTGCAGGTTCCTTCATCAGGTGGGGGGGCATACTCGTTGGCGACGTCACTGGCACAGGGCCCCTCAGAGTACGCAAAAGTGTCGCTGCTGGTGGGAGGCGCCCCCGCCATGCAAACACACCGCCGTACTTTGAGGGGCCCTGTGCCAGTGGCAATGCGAACGAGTGGGCCCCCCCCCTGCTTGCTCAGGATCACAGCACTTGCAACTTTTAAATACTTACCTTTCCCTGCAACACCGCCGTGACGTAGTCCGCATTTCCTGGGCCCACGAAAAACTTGAGCCAGCCCTACTCCCCCCACAACTTTCACCCAATTCCCTATGCCCAACTATTATTATACAGTTAATTAAGATTGGCAAGCTTCAGAAACAAGAATGGATGTTTTTGGCATTAAAATGGGCACTGTAGGTGTTTTCCTGGCCTCCACTCACTGCCGACTATGCTTCCCCATTGACTTGCATTGGGTTTCGTGTTTCGGTCGATCCCCGACTTTTAGCGATAATCGGCCGACTGCACTCGACTCGACTCTGGACAAAATCGGGTTTCCCAAAACCCTACTCGATCTTAAAAAAATGAAAGTCGCTCAACCCTAGTCACCACCACGGCTGAAAAATCTCGAAAATTACCGCCACTGCTGCCAAATCTCAAAAATCAGCTCCACAGGTTCCGAATCTCGAAAATCAGCCCTGCGGGTGCCAAATCTCGAAAATCAGCCCTGCGGGTGCAGAATCTCGAAAATCACCGCCGCAGGTATAGAATCTCGAAAGTCACCCCTGCGGGTGCCGAATCTCAAAAGTCAGCCCCTCGGGTGCCAAATCTCGAAAATCACCGCTGCAGCTGAAAAATCTTGAAAATAAGCCACGCGGCTCCCGAATCTTGAAAATCTCCGCTGCGGCTGAAAAATCTCGAAAATCATTGCCGCTGCTGAAAAATCTCGAAAATTACCGCCACTGCTGCCGAATCTCGAAAATCAGCCAAACGGGTGCCGAATCTCGAAAATCAGCCCCTCGGGTGCCGAATCTCGAAAATCACCGCCGTGGGTGCCGAATCTCGAAAATCAGCCCCGCGGGTGCGGAATCTTGAAAATCAGCCCCACGGCTGCCGAATCTCAAGAATCACTGCTGCGGCTGAAAAATATCGAAAATCACCGCCGCGGCTGCCGAATCTCGAAAAAAAGCCCCGCGGCTGCCGAATCTCGAAAATCACCGCCGTGACTGAAAAATCTCGAAAATCACTGCCGCGGCTGAAAAATCTTGAAAATCAGCCCTGCGGCTGCCAAATCTCGAAAATCACCGCCGCGGCTGAAAATTATAGAAAATTACCGCCACTGCTGCCGAATCTCGAAAATTAGCTCCACGGGTGCCAAATCTCGATAATAAGCCCTGCTGGTGCCGAATCTCGAAAATCACCCCCTTGGGTATGAAATCTCGTAAATTACCGCCACTGCTGCCGAATCTCGAAAATCAGCTCAACGGGTGCCGAATCTCGAAAATTAGCCCTGTGGGGTTCGAATCTCAAAAATCAGCCCTGCGGGTGCCGAATCTCGAACATCACCGCCGCGGGTGCCGAATCTCAAAAATCAGCCCTGTGGGTGCCGAATCTCGAAAATCAGCCCAGTGGGTGCGGAATCTCAAAAATCAGCCCTGCGGGTGTGGAATCTCAAAAATCACCGCCGCGGGTGCGGAATCTTGAAAACAGCCACCGCGGCTGAAAAATCTTGAAAATCACTCCTGCGGCTGCCGAATCTCGAAAATGACCGCCGCGGCTGAAAAATCTCGAAAATTACCGCCACTGCTGCCGAATCTCGAAAATCAGCTAAACGGGTGCCGAATCTCGAAAATCAGTCCTGCAGGTGCCGAATCTCGAAAATCAGCCCTGCGGGTGCAGAATCTCGAAAATCACCGCCGCGGCTAAAAAATCGCAAAAATCAGCCCCGCGGCGGCCGAATCTCTAAAATCACCGCCGCGGCTGAAACATCTCAAAAATCACTGCCGCGGCTGAAAAATGTGGAAAATCAGCCCCGCGGCTGCCGAATCTCGAAAATCAGCCCCGCGGCTGCCGAATCCCAAAAATCACCACCGCGGCTGAAAAATCTCGAAAATCAGCCCCGCTGCTGCCGAGTCTTGAAAATCACCGCCGCGGCTGAAAATTATAGAAAATTAGCACCACTGCTGCCGAATCTCGAAAATCAGCTCCACGGGTGCCAAATCTCGATAATAAGCCCTGCGGGTGCCGAATCTCGAAAATCAGCCCCGCAGGTACGGAATCTCAAAAATCACCGCCGAGGCTGAAAAATCTCGAAAATCACTGCCGCGGCTGAAAAATCTCGAAAATCACCCCCACGGCTGACAAATCTCGAAAATCAGCCCCGCGGCTGCCGAATCTCAAGAATCACTGCCACGGCTGAAAAATCTCGAAAATCACCGCCGCAGCTGAAAAATCTCGAAAATCACCTCCACGGCTGAAAAATCTCGAAAATCAGCCCCGCGGCTGCCAAATCTCGAGAATCACTGCCGCAGCTGAAAAATCTCAAAAAATCACTGCCGCGGCTGAAAAATCTCGAAAATCTGCCCCGCGGCTGCCAACTCTCGAAAAACACCGCCGCGGCTGAAAAATATCGAAAATCAGCCCGGCAGCTGCTGAATTTCGAAAATTACCGCCACGGCTGAAAAATCTCGAAAATCACCGCCACGGCTGAAAATCTCGAAAATCACCAACGCGGCTGAAAAATCTCAAAAATCAGCCCCACGGCTGCCGAATCTCGAAAATCAACGCCGCGGCTGAAAAATCTCGAAAATCACCCCCACGGCTGAAAAATCTCGAAAATGACCGCTGCAGCTTTCAAAATATCGAAAATCACCCCCGCGGCTGAAAAATCTCGAAAATCACCACAGCGGCTGAAAAATCTCGAAAATCAGCCCCACGGCTGCCGAATCTCGAAAATCAACACCGCGGCTGAAAAATCTCGAAAATCACCCCCACGGCTGACAAATCTCGAAAGTGACCGTCGCAGCTTTCAAAATCTCGAAAATCAAACCCGCGGCTGAAAAATCTCGAAAATCACCACAGCGGCTGAAAAATCTCGAAAATCAGCCCCACGGTTGCCGAATCTGAGAATCACTGCTGCGGCTGCCGAATCTTGAAAATCACCACCGCGGCTGAAAAATCTCGGAAATCAGCCCCACGGCTGCTGAATCTCAAAAATCACCGCCGCGGCTGAAAAATCTCGAAAATCACCCCCGCGGCTGAAAAATCTCGAAAATCAGCCCCGCGGCTTCCGAATCTCGAAATTCACCGCCGCGGCTAAAAAAAATCTCGAAAATCACCACCACGGCTGAAAAATCTCGAAAATCAGCCCCGCAGCTGCCGAATCTCTGAACTCACCGCCACGGCTGAAAAATCTCAAAAATCAGCCCCGCAGCTACCGAATCTCGAGAATCACCGCCACGGCTGAAAAATCTCAAAAATCAGCCCCGTGGCTGCCAACTCTCGAAAATCACCGCCACGGCTGAAAAATATCGAAAATCAGCCCGGCAGCTGCCGAATTTCAAAAATTACCGCCACGGATGAAAAACCTCGAAAATCACCGCCGCGGCTGAAAAATCTCAAAAATCAGCCCCGCGGCTGCCGAATCTCGAGAATCACTGCTGCGGCTGAAAAATCTCGAAAATCACCGCCGCGGGTACGGCATCTCGAAAATCACTGCCGAGGGTGCCGAATTTCAAAAATTACCGCCACGGATGAAAAACCTCGAAAATCACCGCCGCGGCTGAAAAATCTGGAAATCACTGCCGCGGCTGAAAAATCTTGAAAATCAGCCCCGCGGCTGCCGAATCTCGAAAATCACCGCCACGGCTGAAAATTATAGAAAATTCCCGCCACTGCTGCCGAATCTCGAAAATCAGCTCCACGGGTGCCAAATCTCGGTAATAAGCCCTGCGGGTGCCGAATCTCGAAAATCACCCCCGCGGGTATGGAATCTCGAAAATCACCGCCACGGGTGCCGAATCTCAAAAATCAGCCCTGTGGGTGCCGAATCTCGAAAATCAGCCCTGTGGGTGCCGAATCTCGAAAATCAGCCCTGCGGGTGCCGAATCTCGAACATCACCGCCGCGGGTGCCGAATCTCAAAAATCAGCCCTGTGGGTGCCGAATCTCGAAAATCAGCCCTGTGGGTGCCGAATCTCGAAAATCAGCCCTGCGGGTGCGGAATCTCAAAAATCACCGCCGCGGGTGCGGAATCTTGAAAACAGCCGCCGCGGCTGAAAAATCTTGAAAATCAGTCATGCGGCTGCCGAATCTCGAAAATGACCGCCGCGGCTTAAAAATCTCGAAAATTACCGCCACTGCTGCCGAATCACGAAAATCAGCTAAACGGGTGCCGAATCTCGAAAATCAGTCCTGCAGGTGCCGAATCTCGAAAATCAGCCCTGTGGCTGAAAAATCTCGAAAATCACTGCCGCGGCTGAAAAATGTGGAAAATCAGCCCCGAGGCTGCCGAATCTCGAAAATCACCACAGCGGCTGAAAAATCTCGAAAATCAGCCCCACGGCTGCCGAATCTTGAAAATCACCGTCGCTGCTGAAAAATCTCGAAAATTACCCCCACGGCTGAAAAATCTCGAAAATGAACGCCGCAGCTTCAAAATCTCGAAAATCACCCCCGCGGCTGAAAAATCTCGAAAATCACCACAGCGGCTGAAAAATCTCGAAAATCAGCCCCGCAGCTACCAAATCTCGAGAATCACTGCCGCTGCTGCCGAATCTCTTTTGCCCGGTCCTGTATTTGAGTAATATGCCATTTGATGTATGTAACTGTTCTCTGGTTTCTATAAGCTGTAATTTATGTATTTTCTTGTGCTGGGAGTTCACCTGTAACAATGTCTCCTTCCCCCAATACTTGCAGCCCTAAGCTATAATGTAATTAAGCTTTGTCAACACCTCTAGTGGAATAGCTATTCTTCCTCACAGCAGGTGGCTAGTCAAATGTACATACTACGTAGACTAAGCGGAGCCGACCAGAATAGAATCTTCTGATGGACCCAACCATTGATAGAAGGTGTGACCCCTACCCCCTTCATGGGCGGATCCCAGGAGCTCAGACAATCCATTCTTATTTTTGAGATCAGATGTGAGTTGACTTTTGAAAGAGAAGGAGTGGGGATTCTTAGCTGAGGCAAGACCCCATGTCCATCTGTGACTGCGGAAGCGAACGGGGCGAGACTTGAGCTGAGGACATATCTCGTCGTTTGTGGGATTGTTTTGTGATCGCTTGGACTCGTGTGGACTATTGTTTTGTTAGCTGGTACAAGGATTATCGGGAGGTGCCCCCGAACCTGTTCCGTTGGACTAATTGTGGACTCTGTAGATCTACCTGCATGTGTTGTTCCAGCGTTCTTGATAATAAATCTGTGGAATCATCCCTTGGCTTGTTGTCCCTTCTTGCTCTGCCGTACACCCCGTCACATCAGCTAAACGGGTGCCGAATCTCGAAAATTAGCCCTGCTGGTGCCGAATCTCGACAATCAGCACTACGGGTGCTGAACTTCGAAAATCAGCCCCTCGGGTGCCGAATCTTGAAAATCACTGCCGTGGGTGCCGAATCTCGAAAATCAGCCCCGCGGGTGCGGAATCTTGAAAATCACCGCCGTGACTGAAAAATCTTGAAAATCACTGCCGCAGCTTCAAAATCTCGAAAATCACCCCTGCGGCTGAAAAATCTCGAAAATCACCCCCGCGGCTGACAAATCTCGAAAATCAGCCCCACGGCTGCCGAATCTCGAGAATCACTGCCGCAGGTGAAAAATCTCGAAAATCAGCAATACGGATTCCGAATCTCGAAAATCACCTCCACGGCTGAAAAATCTCGCAAATCAGCCCCGCGGCTGCCGAATCTCGAAAATCACCGCCACGGCTGAAAAATCTAGAAAATCAGCCCCGCGGCTGCCAAATCTCGAGAATCACTGCCGCGGCTGAAAAATCTCAAAAAATCACTGCCGCAGCTGAAAAATCTCGAAAATCTGCCCCGCGGCTGCCAACTCTCGAAAATCACTGCCGCGGCTGAAAAATATCGAAAATCAGCCCGGCAGCTGCCGAATTTCGAAAATTACCGCCACGGCTGAAAAATCTCGAAAATCACCGCCACGGCTGAAAATCTCGAAAATCACCACCGCGGCTGAAAAATCTCGAAAATCAGCCCCACGGCTGCCGAATCTCGAAAATCACTGCCGCGGCTGAAAAATCTCGAAAATTACCCCCACGGCTGAAAAATCTCGAAAATGACCGCCGCAGCTTCAAAATCTCGAAAATCACCCCCGCGGCTGAAAAATCTCGAAAATCACCACAGCGGCTGAAAAATCTCGAAAATCAGCCCCGCGGCTGCCAAATCTCGAAAATCACCTCCGCGGCTAAAAAAAATCTTGAAAATCACCGCCACGGCTGAAAAATCTCGAAAATCAGCCCCGCAGCTACCAAATCTCGAGGATCACTGCCGCTGCTAAAAAATCTCAAAAATCACTGCCGCGGCTGAAAAGTCTCGAAAATCAGGCCCGCGGCTGCCAACTCTCGAAAATCATCGACGCGACTGAAAATCTCGAAAATCACAACCGCGGCTGAAAAGTCTCGAAAAACAGCCCCCGCGGCTGCCGAATCTCTAAAATCACCACCGCTGCTGAAAAATCTCGAAAATTACCGCCACTGCTGCCGAATCTCGAAAATCAGCTAAACGGGTGCCAAATCTCGAAAATCAGTCCTGCGGGTGCCGAATCTCGAAAATCAGCCCTGCGGGTGCAGAATCTCGAAAATCACCGCCGCAGCTGAAAAATCTCGAAAATCAGCCCTGCGGCTGCTGAATCTCTAAAATCACATCCGCGGCTGAAAGATCTCAAAAATCACTGCCGTGGCTGAAAAATGTGGAAAATCAGCCCCGCAGCTGCCGAATCTCGAAAATCACCGCCGCGGGTACGGAATCTCGAAAATTACTGCCGCGGGTACGGAATCTCGAAAATCACTGCCGCGGCTGAAAAATATCGAAAATCACCGCCGCGGCTGCTGAATCTCGAAAAAAAGCCCCGCGGATGCCGAATCTCGAAAATCACCGCCGCGGTTGAAAAATCTGGAAAATCAGCCCCGCGGCTGCTGAATCTCGAAAATCACCGCCGCGGCTGAAAATTATAGAAAATTACCGCCACTGCTGCCGAATCTCGAAAATCAGCTCCACGGGTGCCAAATCTCGATAATAAGCCCTGCGGGTGCCGAATCTCGAAAATCAGCCCCGCGGGTACGGAATCTCAAAAATCACCGCCGCGGCTGAAAAATCACGAAAATCAGCCCCGCGGCTGCCGAATCTCTAAAATCACCGCCAAGGCTGAAAAATCTCGAAAATCACTGCCGCGGCTGGAAAATCTCGAAAATCACCCCCACGGCTGACAAATCTCGAAAATCAGCCCCACGGCTGCCGCATCTCGAGAATCACTGCCACGGCTGAAAAATCTCGAAAATCACCGCCGCGGCTGAAAAATCTCGAAAATCACCTCCACGGCTGAAAAATATCGAAAATCAGCCCGTCAGCTGCTGAATTTCGAAAATTACCGCCACAGCTGAAAAATCTCGAAAATCACCGCCACGGCTGAAAATCTCGAAAATCACCAACGCGGCTGAAAAATCTCAAAAATCAGCCCCACGGCTGCCGAATCTCGAAAATCAACGCTGCGGCTGAAAAATGTCGAAAATCACCCCCATGGCTGAAAAATCTTGAAAATGACCGCTGCAGCTTTCAAAATCTCGAAAATCACCCCCGCGGCTGAAAAATCTCGAAAATCACCACAGCGGCTGAAAAATCTCGAAAATCAGCCCCACGGCTGCCGAATCTCGAAAATCAACACCGCGGCTGAAAAATCTCGAAAATCACCCCCACGGCTGAAAAATCTCGAAAGTGACCGCCGCAGCTTTCAAAATCTCGAAAATCAAGCCCGCGGCTGAAAAATCTCGAAAATCACCACAGCGGCTGAAAAATCTCGAAAATCAGCCCCACGGTTGCCGAATCTGAGAATCACCGCTGCGGCTGCCGAATCTTGAAAATCACCACCGCGGCTGAAAATCTCGAAAATCACCAACGCGGCTGAAAAATCTCAAAAATCAGCCCCACGGCTGCCGAATCTCGAAAATCAACGCTGCGGCTGAAAAATGTCGAAAATCACCCCCATGGCTGAAAAATCTTGAAAATGACCGCTGCAGCTTTCAAAATCTCGAAAATCACCCCCGCGGCTGAAAAATCTCGAAAATCACCACAGCGGCTGAAAAATCTCGAAAATCAGCCCCACGGCTGCCGAATCTCGAAAATCAACACCGCGGCTGAAAAATCTCGAAAATCACCCCCACGGCTGAAAAATCTCGAAAGTGACCGCCGCAGCTTTCAAAATCTCGAAAATCAAGCCCGCGGCTGAAAAATCTCGAAAATCACCACAGCGGCTGAAAAATCTCGAAAATCAGCCCCACGGTTGCCGAATCTGAGAATCACCGCTGCGGCTGCCGAATCTTGAAAATCACCACCGCGGCTGAAAAATCTCGGAAATCAGCCCCACGGCTGCTGAATCTCAAAAATCACCGCCGCGGCTAAAAAATCTCGAAAACACCCCCGCGGCTGAAAAATCTCGAAAATCAGCCCCGCGGCTTCCGAATCTCGAAATTCACCGCCGCGGCTAAAAAAAATCTCGAACATCACCGCCACGGCTGAAAAATCTCTAAAATCAGCCCCGCGGCTGCCGAATCTCTGAACTCACCGCCACGGCTGAAAAATCTCAAAAATCAGACCCGCGGCTGCCAACTCTCGAAAATCACTGCCACGGCTGAAAAATATCGAAAATCAGCCCGGCAGCTGCCGAATTTCAAAAATTACCGCCACGGATGAAAAACCTCGAAAATCACCGCCGCAGCTAAAAAATCTCGAAAATCAGGCCCGCGGCTTCCGAATCTCGAAAATCAACCCCACGGCTAAAAAAATCTCGAAAATCACCACCACGGCTGAAAAATCTCAAAAATCAGCGCCGCGGCTGCCGAATCTCGAGAATCACTGCTGCGGCTGAAAAATCTCGAAAATCACCGCCGCGGGTACGGAATCTCGAAAATCACTGCCGAGGGTGCCGAATTTCAAAAATTACCGCCACGGATGAAAAACCTCGAAAATCACCGCCGTGACTGAAAAATCTCGAAAATCATCGCCGCGGCTGAAAATTATAGAAAATTACCGCCACTGCTGCCGAATCTCGAAAATTAGCTCCACGGGTGCCAAATCTCGATAATAAGCCATGCTGGTGCCGAGTCTCGAAAATCACCCCCTCGGGTATGAAATCTCGAAAATTACCGCCACTGCTGCCGAATCTCGAAAATCAGCTCAACGGGTGCCGAATCTCGAAAATTAGCCCTGTGGGGTTTGAATCTCGAAAATCAGCCCTGCGGGTGCCGAATCTCGAACATCACCGCCGCGGGTGCCGAATCTCAAAAATCAGCCCTGTGGGTGCCGAATCTCGAAAATCAGCCCTGTGGGTGCCGAATCTCAAAAATCAGCCCTGCGGGTGTGGAATCTCAAAAATCACCGCCGCGGGTGCGGAATCTTGAAAACAGCCGCCGCGGCTGAAAAATCTTGAAAATCAGTCCTGCGGCTGCCGAATCTCGAAAATGACCGCCGCGGCTGAAAAATCTCGAAAATTACCGCCACTGCTGCCGAATCTCGAAAATCAGCTAAACGGGTGCCGAATCTCGAAAATCAGTCCTGCAGGTGCCGAATCTCGAAAATCAGCCCAGCGGGTGCAGAATCTCGAAAATCACCGCCGCGGCTGAAAAATCGCAAAAATCAGCCCCGCGGCGGCCGAATCTCTAAAATCACCGCCGCGGCTGAAAAATGTCGAAAATCACTGAAGCGGCTGAAAAATGTGGAAAATCAGCCCCGCGGCTGCCGAATCTCGAAAATCAGCCCCGAGGCTGCCGAATCT
Source organism: Ranitomeya variabilis (assembly GCF_051348905.1). Classification (NCBI taxonomy): domain Eukaryota; kingdom Metazoa; phylum Chordata; class Amphibia; order Anura; family Dendrobatidae; genus Ranitomeya; species Ranitomeya variabilis. Next base: position 228,136,413 of record NC_135235.1, read on the forward strand.
CAAAAATCACCACCGCGGCTGAAAATTATAGAAAATTACCGCCACTGCTGCCGAATCTCGAAAATCAGCTCCACGGGTGCCAAATCTCGATAATAAGCCCTGCGGGTGTCGAATCTCGAAAATCAGCCCCGCAGGTATGGAATCTCAAAAATCACAGCCGCGGCTGAAAAATCACGAAAATCAGCCCCGCGGCTGCCGAATTCTAAAATCACCGCCGAGGCTGAAAAATCTCGAAAATCACTGCCACGGCTGAAAAATCTCGAAAATCACCCCCACGGCTGACAAATCTCAAAAATCAGCCCCACGGCTGCCGAATCTCGAGAATCACTGCCACGGCTGAAAAATCTCTAAAATCACCGCCACGGCTGAAAAATCTCGAAAATCACCTCCACGGCTGAAAAATCTCGAAAATCAGCCCCGCGGCTGCCGAATCTCAAGAATCACTGCCACGGCTGAAAAATCTCGAAAATCACCGCCGCGGCTGAAAAATCTCGAAAATCACCTCCACGGCTGAAAAATCTCGAAAATCTGCCCCGCGGCTGCGAACTCTCGAAAAACACCGCCGCGGCTGAAAAATATCGAAAATCAGCCCGGCAGCTGCTGAATTTCGAAAATTACCGCCACGGCTGAAAAATCTCGAAAATCACCGCCACGGCTGAAAATCTCGAAAATCACCAACGCGGCTGAAAAATCTCAAAAATCAGCCCCACGGCTGCCGAATCTCGAAAATCAACGCCGCGGCTGAAAAATCTCGAAAATCACCCCCACGGCTGAAAAATCTCGAAAATGACCGCTGCAGCTTTCAAAATCTCGAAAATCACCCCCGCGGCTGAAAAATCTCGAAAATCACCACAGCGGCTGAAAAATCTCGAAAATCAGCCCCATGGCTGCCGAATCTCGAAAATCAACACCGCGGCTGAAAAATCTCGAAAATCACCCCCACGGCTGAAAAATCTCGAAAGTGACCGCCGCAGCTTTCAAAATCTCGAAAATCAAACCTGCGGCTGCCGAATCTTGAAAATCACCACCGCGGCTGAAAAATCTCGGAAATCAGCCCCACGGCTGCTGAATCTCAAAAATCACCGCCGCGGCTGAAAAATCTCGAAAATCACCCCCGCGGCTGAAAAATCTCGAAAATCAGCCCCGCGGCTTCCGAATCTCGAAATTCACCGCCGCGGCTAAAAAAAATCTCGAAAATCACCACCACGGCTGAAAAATCTCGAAAATCAGCCCCGCGGCTGCCGAATCTCTGAACTCACCGCCACGGCTGAAAAATCTCAAAAATCAGCCCCGCAGCTACCGAATCTCGAGAATCACTGCCGCGGTTAAAAAATCTCAAAAATCAGACCCGCGGCTGCCAACTCTCGAAAATCACCGCCACGGCTGAAAAATATCGAAAATCAGCCCGGCAGCTGCCGAATTTCAAAAATTACCGCCACGGATGAAAAACCTCGAAAATCACCGCCGCGGCTAAAAAATCTCGAAAATCAGCCCCGCGGCTTCCGAATCTCGAAAATCAACCCCACGGCTAAAAAAATCTCGAAAATCACCACCACGGCTGAAAAATCTCAAAAATCAGCCCCGCGGCTGCCAAATCTCGAGAATCACTGCTGCGGCTGAAAAATCTCGAAAATCACCGCCGCGGGTACGGCATCTCGAAAATCACTGCCGAGGGTGCCGAATTTCAAAAATTACCGCCACGGATGAAAAACCTCGAAAATCACCGCCGCGGCTGAAAAATCTCGAAAATCACTGCCGCGGCTGAAAAATCTTGAAAATCAGCCCCGCGGCTGCCGAATCTCGAAAATCACCGCCGCGGCAAAATTTAGGAAAATTACCGCCACTGCTGCCGAATCTCGAAAATCAGCTCCACGGGTGCCAAATCTCGGTAATAAGCCCTGCGGGTGCCGAATCTCGAAAATCACCCCCGCGGGTATGGAATCTCGAAAATCACCGCCGCGGGTGCCGAATCTCAAATATCAGCCCTGTGGGTGCCGAATCTCGAAAATCAGCCCTGTGGGTGCCGAATCTCGAAAATCAGCCCTGCGGGTGCCGAATCTCGAACATCACCGCCGCGGGTGCCGAATCTCAAAAATCAGCCCTGTGGGTGCCGAATCTCGAAAATCAGCCCTGTGGGTGCCGAATCTCGAAAATCAGCCCTGCGGGTGCGGAATCTCAAAAATCACCCCCGCGGGTATGGAATCTCGAAAATCACCGCCGCGGGTGCCGAATCTCAAATATCAGCCCTGTGGGTGCCGAATCTCGAAAATCAGCCCTGCGGGTGCCGAATCTCGAACATCACCGCCGTGGGTGCCGAATCTCAAAAATCAGCCCTGTGGGTGCCGAATCTCGAAAATCAGCCCTGTGGGTGCCGAATCTCGAAAATCAGCCCTGCGGGTGCGGAATCTCAAAAATCACCGCCGCGGGTGCGGAATCTTGAAAACAGCCGCCGCGGCTGAAAAATCTTGAAAATCAGTCATGCGGCTGCCGAATCTCGAAAATGACCGCCGCGGCTTAAAAATCTCAAAAATTACCGCCACTGCTGCCGAATCACGAAAATCAGCTAAACGGGTGCCGAATCTCGAAAATCAGTCCTGCAGGTGCCGAATCTCGAAAATCAGCCCTGTGGCTGAAAAATCTCGAAAATCACTGCCGCGGCTGAAAAATGTGGAAAATCAGCCCCGAGGCTGCCGAATCTCGAGAATCACTGCTGCGGCTGAAAAATATCAAAAATCACCGCCGCGGCTGCCGAATCTCAAAAAAAAGCCCCGCGGCTGCCGAATCTCGAAAATCACCGCCGTGACTGAAAAATCTCGAAAATCACTGCCACGGCTGAAAAATCTTGAAAATCAGCCCCGCAGCTGCCGAATCTCGAAAATCACCGCCGCGGCTGAAAATTATAGAAAATTACCGCCACTGCTGCCGAATCTCGAAAATTAGCTCCACGGGTGCCAAATCTCGATAATAAGCCCTGCTGGTGCCGAATCTCGAAAATCACCCCCTCGGGTATGAAATCTCGAAAATTACCGCCACTGCTGCCGAATCTCGAAAATCAGCTCAACGGGTGCTGAATCTCGAAAATTAGCCCTGTGGGGTTCGAATCTCGAAAATCAGCCCTGCGGGTGCCGAATCTCGAACATCACCGCCGTGGGTGCCGAATCTCAAAAATCAGCCCTGCGGGTGTGGAATCTCAAAAATCACTGCCGCGGGTGCGGAAACTTGAAAACAGCCGCCGCGGCTGAAAAATCTTGAAAATCAGTCCTGCGGCTGCCGAATCTCGAAAATGACCGCCGCGGCTGAAAAATCTCGAAAATTACCGCCACTGCTGCCGAATCTCGAAAATCAGCTAAACGGGTGCCGAATCTCGAAAATCAGTCCTGCAGGTGCTGAATCTCGAAAATCAGCCCTGCGGGTGCAGAATCTCGAAAATCACCGCCGCGGCTGAAAAATCGCAAAAATCAGCCCCGCGGCGGCCGAATCTCTAAAATCACCGCCGCGGCTGAAAAATCTCGAAAATCACTGCCGCGGCTGAAAAATGTGGAAAATCAGCCCCGCGGCTGCTGAATCTCGAAAATCAGCCCCGAGGCTGCCGAATCTCAAAAATCATCACCGCGGCTGAAAAATCTCGAAAATCAGCCCCGCAGCTGCCGAATCTCGAAAATCACCGCCGCGGCTGAAAATTATAGAAAATTACCGCCACTGCTGCTGAATCTCGAAAATCAGCTCCACGGGTGCCAAATCTCGATAATAAGCCCTGCGGGTGCCGAATCTCGAAAATCAGCCCCGCAGGTACGGAATCTCAAAAATCACCGCCGCGGCTGAAAAATCACGAAAATCAGCCCCGCGGCTGCCGAATCTCTAAAATCACCGCCGAGGCTGAAAAATGTCGAAAATCACTGCCACGGCTGAAAAATCTCGAAAATCACCCCCACGGCTGACAAATCTCGAAAATCAGCCCCACGGCTGCCGAATCTCGAGAATCACTGCCACGGCTGAAAAATCTCGAAAATCACCCCCGCGGCTGAAAAATCTCGAAAATCACCACAGCGGCTGAAAAATCTCGAAAATCAGCCCCGCGGCTGCCAAATCTCGAAAATCACCTCCGCGGCTAAAAAAAAATCTTGAAAATCACCGCCACGGCTGAAAAATCTCGAAAATCAGCCCCGCAGCTACCAAATCTCGAGGATCACTGCCGCTGCTAAAAAATCTCAAAAATCACTGCCGCGGCTGAAAAGTCTCGAAAATCAGGCCCGCGGCTGCCAACTCTCGAAAATCATCGACGCGACTGAAAATCTCGAAAATCACAACCGCGGCTGAAAAGTCTCGAAAAACAGCCCCCGCGGCTGCCGAATCTCTAAAATCACCACCGCTGCTGAAAAATCTCGAAAATTACCGCCACTGCTGCCGAATCTCGAAAATCAGCTAAACGGGTGCCAAATCTCGAAAATCAGTCCTGCGGGTGCCGAATCTCGAAAATCAGCCCTGCGGGTGCAGAATCTCGAAAATCACCGCCGCAGCTGAAAAATCTCGAAAATCAGCCCTGCGGCTGCTGAATCTCTAAAATCACATCCGCGGCTGAAAGATCTCAAAAATCACTGCCGTGGCTGAAAAATGTGGAAAATCAGCCCCGCAGCTGCCGAATCTCGAAAATCACCGCCGCGGGTACGGAATCTCGAAAATTACTGCCACGGGTACGGAATCTCGAAAATCACTGCCGCGGCTGAAAAATATCGAAAATCACCGCCGCGGCTGCTGAATCTCGAAAAAAAGCCCCGCGGATGCCGAATCTCGAAAATCACCGCCGCGGTTGAAAAATCTGGAAAATCAGCCCCGCGGCTGCTGAATCTCGAAAATCACCGCCGCGGCTGAAAATTATAGAAAATTACCGCCACTGCTGCCGAATCTCGAAAATCAGCTCCACGGGTGCCAAATCTCGATAATAAGCCCTGCGGGTGCCGAATCTCGAAAATCAGCCCCGCGGGTACGGAATCTCAAAAATCACCGCCGCGGCTGAAAAATCACGAAAATCAGCCCCGCGGCTGCCGAATCTCTAAAATCACCGCCAAGGCTGAAAAATCTCGAAAATCACTGCCGCGGCTGGAAAATCTCGAAAATCACCCCCACGGCTGACAAATCTCGAAAATCAGCCCCACGGCTGCCGCATCTCGAGAATCACTGCCACGGCTGAAAAATCTCGAAAATCACCGCCGCGGCTGAAAAATCTCGAAAATCACCTCCACGGCTGAAAAATATCGAAAATCAGCCCGTCAGCTGCTGAATTTCGAAAATTACCGCCACGGCTGAAAAATCTCGAAAATCACCGCCACGGCTGAAAATCTCGAAAATCACCAACGCGGCTGAAAAATCTCAAAAATCAGCCCCACGGCTGCCGAATCTCGAAAATCAACGCCGCGGCTGAAAAATGTCGAAAATCACCCCCACGGCTGAAAAATCTTGAAAATGACCGCTGCAGCTTTCAAAATCTCGAAAATCACCCCCGTGGCTGAAAAATCTCGAAAATCACCACAGCGGCTGAAAAATCTCGAAAATCAGCCCCACGGCTGCCGAATCTCGAAAATCAACACCGCGGCTGAAAAATCTCGAAAATCACCCCCACGGCTGAAAAATCTCGAAAGTGACCGCCGCAGCTTTCAAAATCTCGAAAATCAAGCCCGCGGCTGAAAAATCTCGAAAATCACCACAGCGGCTGAAAAATCTCGAAAATCAGCCCCACGGTTGCCGAATCTGAGAATCACCGCTGCGGCTGCCGAATCTTGAAAATCACCACCGCGGCTGAAAAATCTCGGAAATCAGCCCCACGGCTGCTGAATCTCAAAAATCACCGCCGCGGCTGAAAAATCTCGAAAACACCCCCGCGGCTGAAAAATCTCGAAAATCAGCCCCGCGGCTTCCGAATCTCGAAATTCACCGCCGCGGCTAAAAAAAATCTCGAACATCACCGCCACGGCTGAAAAATCTCTAAAATCAGCCCCGCGGCTGCCGAATCTCTGAACTCACCGCCACGGCTGAAAAATCTCAAAAATCAGACCCGCGGCTGCCAACTCTCGAAAATCACTGCCACGGCTGAAAAATATCGAAAATCAGCCCGGCAGCTGCCGAATTTCAAAAATTACCGCCACGGATGAAAAACCTCGAAAATCACCGCCGCAGCTAAAAAATCTCGAAAATCAGGCCCGCGGCTTCCGAATCTCGAAAATCAACCCCACGGCTAAAAAAATCTCGAAAATCACCACCACGGCTGAAAAATCTCAAAAATCAGCGCCGCGGCTGCCGAATCTCGAGAATCACTGCTGCGGCTGAAAAATCTCGAAAATCACCGCCGCGGGTACGGAATCTCGAAAATCACTGCCGAGGGTGCCGAATTTCAAAAATTACCGCCACGGATGAAAAACCTCGAAAATCACCGCCGTGACTGAAAAATCTCGAAAATCATCGCCGCGGCTGAAAATTATAGAAAATTACCGCCACTGCTGCCGAATCTCGAAAATTAGCTCCACGGGTGCCAAATCTCGATAATAAGCCATGCTGGTGCCGAGTCTCGAAAATCACCCCCTCGGGTATGAAATCTCGAAAATTACCGCCACTGCTGCCGAATCTCGAAAATCAGCTCAACGGGTGCCGAATCTCGAAAATTAGCCCTGTGGGGTTTGAATCTCGAAAATCAGCCCTGCGGGTGCCGAATCTCGAACATCACCGCCGCGGGTGCCGAATCTCAAAAATCAGCCCTGTGGGTGCCGAATCTCGAAAATCAGCCCTGTGGGTGCCGAATCTCAAAAATCAGCCCTGCGGGTGTGGAATCTCAAAAATCACCGCCGCGGGTGCGGAATCTTGAAAACAGCCGCCGCGGCTGAAAAATCTTGAAAATCAGTCCTGCGGCTGCCGAATCTCGAAAATGACCGCCGCGGCTGAAAAATCTCGAAAATTACCGCCACTGCTGCCGAATCTCGAAAATCAGCTAAACGGGTGCCGAATCTCGAAAATCAGTCCTGCAGGTGCCGAATCTCGAAAATCAGCCCAGCGGGTGCAGAATCTCGAAAATCACCGCCGCGGCTGAAAAATCGCAAAAATCAGCCCCGCGGCGGCCGAATCTCTAAAATCACCGCCGCGGCTGAAAAATGTCGAAAATCACTGAAGCGGCTGAAAAATGTGGAAAATCAGCCCCGCGGCTGCCGAATCTCGAAAATCAGCCCCGAGGCTGCCGAATCTCAAAAATCACCACCGCGGCTGAAAATTATAGAAAATTACCGCCACTGCTGCCGAATCTCGAAAATCAGCTCCACGGGTGCCAAATCTCGATAATAAGCCCTGCGGGTGTCGAATCTCGAAAATCAGCCCCGCAGGTACGGAATCTCAAAAATCACAGCCGCGGCTGAAAAATCACGAAAATCAGCCCCGCGGCTGCCGAATCTCTAAAATCACCGCCGAGGCTGAAAAATCTCGAAAATCACTGCCACGGCTGAAAAATCTCGAAAATCACCCCCACGGCTGACAAATCTCAAAAATCAGCCCCACGGCTGCCGAATCTCGAGAATCACTGCCACGGCTGAAAAATCTCTAAAATCACCGCCACGGCTGAAAAATCTCGAAAATCACCTCCACGGCTGAAAAATCTCGAAAATCAGCCCCGCGGCTGCCGAATCTCGAGAATCACTGCCACGGCTGAAAAATCTCGAAAATCACCGCCGCGGCTGAAAAGTCTCGAAAATCACCTCCATGGCTGAAAAATCTCGAAAATCAGCCCCGCGGCTGCCGAATCTCAAGAATCACTGTCACGGCTGAAAAATCTCGAAAATCACCGCCGCGGCTGAAAAATCTCGAAAATCACCTCCACGGCTGAAAAATCTCGAAAATCTGCCCCGCGGCTGCCAACTCTCGAAAAACACCGCTGAAAAATATCGAAAATCAGCCCGGCAGCTGCTGAATTTCGAAAATTACCGCCACGGCTGAAAAATCTCGAAAATCACCGCCACGGCTGAAAATCTCGAAAATCACCAACGCGGCTGAAAAATCTCAAAAATCAGCCCCACGGCTGCCGAATCTCGAAAATCAACGCCGCGGCTGAAAAATCTCGAAAATCACCCCCACGGCTGAAAAATCTCGAAAATGACCGCTGCAGCTTTCAAAATCTCGAAAATCACCCCCGCGGCTGAAAAATCTCGAAAATCACCACAGCGGCTGAAAAATCTCGAAAATCAGCCCCGCAGCTGCCGAATCTCGAAAATCACCGCCGCGGCTGAAAATTATAGAAAATTACCGCCACTGCTGCCGAATCTCGAAAATTAGCTCCACGGGTGCCAAATCTCGATAATAAGCCCTGCTGGTGCCGAATCTCGAAAATCACCCCCTCGGGTATGAAATCTCGAAAATTACCGCCACTGCTGCCGAATCTCGAAAATCAGCTCAACGGGTGCTGAATCTCGAAAATTAGCCCTGTGGGGTTCGAATCTCGAAAATCAGCTCAACGGGTGCTGAATCTCGAAAATTAGCCCTGTGGGGTTCGAATCTCGAAAATCAGCCCTGCGGGTGCCGAATCTCGAACATCACCGCCGCGGGTGCCGAATCTCAAAAATCAGCCCTGCGGGTGTGGAATCTCAAAAATCACTGCCGCGGGTGCGGAAACTTGAAAACAGCCGCCGCGGCTGAAAAATCTTGAAAATCAGTCCTGCGGCTGCCGAATCTCGAAAATGACCGCCGCGGCTGAAAAATCTCGAAAATTACCGCCACTGCTGCCGAATCTCGAAAATCAGCTAAACGGGTGCCGAATCTCGAAAATCAGTCCTGCAGGTGCTGAATCTCGAAAATCAGCCCTGCGGGTGCAGAATCTCGAAAATCACCGCCGCGGCTGAAAAATCGCAAAAATCAGCCCCGCGGCGGCCGAATCTCTAAAATCACCGCCGCGGCTGAAAAATCTCGAAAATCACTGCCGCGGCTGAAAAATGTGGAAAATCAGCCCCGAGGCTGCCGAATCTCAAAAATCATCACCGCGGCTGAAAAATCTCGAAAATCAGCCCCGCAGCTGCCGAATCTCGAAAATCACCGCCGCGGCTGAAAATTATAGAAAATTACCGCCACTGCTGCTGAATCTCGAAAATCAGCTCCACGGGTGCCAAATCTCGATAATAAGCCCTGCGGGTGCCGAATCTCGAAAATCAGCCCCGCAGGTACGGAATCTCAAAAATCACCGCCGCGGCTGAAAAATCACGAAAATCAGCCCCGCGGCTGCCGAATCTCTAAAATCACCGCCGAGGCTGAAAAATGTCGAAAATCACTGCCACGGCTGAAAAATCTCGAAAATCACCCCCACGGCTGACAAATCTCGAAAATCAGCCCCACGGCTGCCGAATCTCGAGAATCACTGCCACGGCTGAAAAATCTCGAAAATCACCGCCGCGGCTGAAAAATCTCGAAAATCACCTCCACGGCTGAAAAATCTCGAAAATCAGCCCCGCGGCTGCCGAATCTTGAAAATCACTGCCGCAGCTGAAAAATCTCAAAAAATCACTGCCGCGACTGAAAAATCACGAAAATCAGCCCCGCGGCTGCCAAATCTCGAGAATCACTGCCGCAGCTGAAAAATCTCAAAAAATCACTGCCGCGGCTGAAAAATCTCGAAAATCTGCCCCGCGGCTGCCAACTCTCGAAAAACACTGCCGCGGCTGAAAAATATCGAAAATCAGCCCGGCAGCTGCTGAATTTCGAAAATTACCGCCACGGCTGAAAAATCTCGAAAATCACCGCCACGGCTGAAAATCTCGAAAATCACCAACGCGGCTGAAAAATCTCAAAAATCAGCCCCACGGCTGCCGAATCTCGAAAATCAACGCCGCGGCTGAAAAATGTCGAAAATCACCCCCACGGCTGAAAAATCTTGAAAATGACCGCTGCAGCTTTCAAAATCTCGAAAATCACCCCCGCGGCTGAAAAATCTCGAAAATCACCACAGCGGCTGAAAAATCTCGAAAATCAGCCCCACGGCTGCCGAATCTCGAAAATCAACACCGCGGCTGAAAAATCTCGGAAATCAGCCCCACGGCTGTTGAATCTCAAAAATCACCACCGCGGCTGAAAAATCTCGAAAATCACCCCCGCGGCTGAAAAATCTCGAAAATCAGCCCCGCGGCTTCCGAATCTCGAAATTCACCGCCGCGGCTAAAAAAAATCTCGAAAATCACCGCCACGGCTGAAAAATCTCGAAAATCAGCCCCGCGGCTGCCGAATCTCTGAACTCACCGCCACGGCTGAAAAATCTCAAAAATCAGCCCCGCAGCTACCGAATCTCGAGAATCACTGCCGCGGCTAAAAAATCTCAAAAATCAGACCCGCGGCTGCCAACTCTCGAAAATCACCGCCACGGATGAAAAACCTCGAAAATCACCGTCGCGGCTAAAAAATCTCGAAAATCAGCTCCGCGGCTTCCGAATCTCGAAAATCAACCCCACGGCTAAAAAAATCTCGAAAATCACCACCACGGCTGAAAAATCTCAAAAATCAGCCCCGCGGCTGCCGAATCTCGAGAATCACTGCTGCGGCTGAAAAATCTCGAAAATCACCGCCGCGGGTATGGCATCTCGAAAATCACTGCCGAGGGTGCCGAATTTCAAAAATGACCGCCACGGATGAAAAACCTCGAAAATCACCGCCGCGGCTGAAAAATCTCGAAAATTATAGAAAATTACCGCCACTGCTGCCGAATCTCGAAAATCAGCTCCACGGGTGCCAAATCTCGGTAATAAGCCCTGCGGGTGCCGAATCTCGAAAATCACCCCCGCGGGTATGGAATCTCGAAAATCACCGCCGCGGGTGCCGAATCTCAAAAATCAGCCCTGTGGGTGCCGAATCTTGAAAATCAGCCCTGTGGGTGCCGAATCTCGAAAATCAGCCCTGCGGGTGCCGAATCTCGAACATCACCGCCGCGGGTGCCGAATCTCAAAAATCAGCCCTGTGGGTGACGAATCTCGAAAATCAGCCCTGTGGGTGCCGAATCTCGAAAATCAGCCCTGCGGGTGCGGAATCTCAAAAATCACCGCCGCGGGTGCGGAATCTTGAAAACAGCCGCCGCGGCTGAAAAATCTTGAAAATCAGTCATGCGGCTGCCGAATCTCGAAAATGACCGCCGCGGCTTAAAAATCTCGAAAATTACCGCCACTGCTGCCGAATCACGAAAATCAGCTAAACAGGTGCCGAATCTCGAAAATCAGTCCTGCAGGTGCCGAATCTCGAAAATCAGCCCTGTGGGTGCAGAATCTCGAAAATCACCGCCGCGGCTGAAAAATCTCGAAAATCACTGCCGCGGCTGAAAAATGTGGAAAATCAGCCCCGAGGCTGCCGAATCTCGAAAATCACCACAGCGGCTGAAAATCTCGAAAATCACCACTGCGGCTGAAAAATCTCGGAAATCAGCCCCACGGCTGCCGAATCTCGAAAATCACCGCCGCTGCTGAAAAATCTCGAAAATTACCCCCACGGCTGAAAAATCTCGAAAATGACCGCTGCAGCTTCAAAATCTCGAAAATCACCCCCGCGGCTGAAAAACCTCGAAAATCACCACAGCGGCTGAAAAATCTCGAAAATCAGCCCCGCGGCTGCCGAATCTCGGAAATCACCTCCGCGGCTAAAAAAAATCTTGAAAATCACCGCCATGGCTGAAAAATCACGAAAATCAGCCCCGCAGCTACCAAATCTCGAGAATCACTGCCGCTGCTAAAAAATCTCAAAAATCACTGCCACGGCTGAAATGTCTCGAAAATCAGGTCCGCGGCTACCAACTCTCGAAAATCACAGCCGCGGCTGAAAAATATCGAAAATCAGCCCAGCAGCTGCCGAATTTCAAAAATTATCGCCACGGAAGAAAAACCTCGAAAATCACCGCCGCGGCTGAAAAATCTCGAAAATCAGCCCCGCGGCTGCCGAATCTCAAGAATCACTACCGCGGCTGAAAAATCTCGAAAATCACCGCCGCGCCTGAAAATTGCGAAAATCACAACCGCGGCTGAGAAATCTCGAAAATCAGCCCCGCTGCTGCTGAATCTCGAAAATCCCATCCGTGGCTGAAAAATCTCGCAAATCAGCCCCGCAGCTGCCGAATCTCAAAAATCACCGCCACGGCTGAAAAATCTAGAAAATCAGCCCCGCGGCTGCCAAATCTCGAGAATCACTGCCGCGGCTGAAAAATCTCAAAAAATCACTGCCGCGGCTGAAAAATCTCAAAAATTACCCCCGCGGCTGAAAAATCTCAAAAATCACCACAGCGGCTGAAAAATCTCGAAAATCAGCCCCGCGGCTGCCGAATCTCGAAAATTACCGCCACGGATGAAAAACCTCGAAAGTCACCGCCGCGGCTGAAAAATCTCGAAAATCAGCCCCGCGGCTTCCGAATCTCGAAAATCAACGCCGCGGCTAAAAGAATCTCGAAAATCACCGCCACGGCTGAAAAATCTCAAAAATCAGCCCCGCGGCTGCCGAATCTCAAGAATCACTACCGCGGCTGAAAAATCTCGAAAATCACCGCCGCGCCCGAAAATTGCGAAAATCACAACCGCGGCTGAAAAATCTCGAAAATCAGCCCCGCTGCTGCTGAATCTCGAAAATCCCATCCGTGGCTGAAAAATCTTCATGGGCGGATCCCAGGAGCTCAGACAATCCATTCTTATTTTTGAGATCAGATGTGAGTTGACTTTTGAAGGAGAAGGAGTGGGGATTCTTAGCTGAGGCAAGATCCCATGTCCATCTGTGACTGCGGAAGCGAACGGGGCGAGACTTGAGCTGAGGACATATCTCGTCGTTCGTGGGATTGTTTTGTGATCGCTTGGACTCGTGTGGACTATTGTTTTGTTAGCTGGTACAAGGATTATCGGGAGGTGCCCCCGAACCTGTTCCGTTGGACTAATTGTGGACTCTGTAGATCTACCTGCATGTGTTGTTCCAGCGTTCTTGATAATAAATCTGTGGAATCATCTCTTGGCTTGTTGTCCCTTCTTGCTCTGCCGTACACCCCGTCACATCAGCTAAACGGGTGCCGAATCTCGAAAATTAGCCCTGCTGGTGCCGAATCTCGACAATCAGCCCTACGGGTGCTGAACTTCGAAAATCAGCCCCTCGGGTGCCGAATCTCGAAAATCACTGCCGTGGGTGCCGAATCTCGAAAATCAGCCCCGCGGGTGCGGAATCTTGAAAATCACCGCCGTGGCTGAAAAATCTTGAAAATCACCGCCGCAGCTTCAAAATCTCGAAAATCACCCCTGCGGCTGAAAAATCTCGAAAATCACCCCCGCGGCTGACAAATCTCGAAAATCAGCCCCGCGGCTGCCGAATCTCGAGAATCACTGCCGCGGGTGAAAAATCTCGAAAATCAGCAATACGGATTCCGAATCTCGAAAATCACCTCCACGGCTGAAAAATCTCGCAAATCAGCCCTGCGGCTGCCGAATCTCGAAAATCACTGCCACAGCTGAAAAATCTAGAAAATCAGCCCCGCGGCTGCCAAATCTCGAGAATCACTGCCGCGGCTGAAAAATCTCAAAAAATCACTGCCGCAGCTGAAAAATCTCAAAAATCTGCCCCGCGGCTGCCAACTCTCGAAAATCACTGCCGCGGCTGAAAAATATCGAAAATCAGCCCGGCAGCTGCCGAATTTTGAAAATTGCCGCCACGGCTGAAAAATCTCGAAAATCACCGCCACGGCTGAAAATCTCGAAAATCACCACCGCGGCTGAAAAATCTCGAAAATCAGCCCCACGGCTGCCGAATCTCAAAAATCACTGCCGCAGCTGAAAAATCTCGAAAATTACCCCCACGGCTGAAAAATTTCGAAAATGACCGCCGCAGCTTCAAAATCTCGAAAATCACTCCCGCGGCTGAAAAATCTCGAAAATCACCACAGCGGCTGAAAAATCTCGAAAATCAGCCCCGCAGCTACCAAATCTCGAGAATCACTGCCGCTGCTGCCGAATCTCTTTTGCCCGGTCCTGTATTTGAGTAATATGCCATTTGATGTATGTAACTGTTCTCTGGTTTCTATAAGCTGTAATTTATGTATTTTCTTGTGCTGGGAGTTCACCTGTAACAATGTCTCCTTCCCCCAATACTTGCAGCCCTAAGCTATAATGTAATTAAGCTTTGTCAACACCTCTAGTGGAATAGCTATTCTTCCTCACAGCAGGTGGCTAGTCAAATGTACATACTACGTAGACTAAGCGGAGCCGACCAGAATAGAATCTTCTGATGGACCCAACCATTGATAGAAGGTGTGACCCCTACCCCCTTCATGGGCGGATCCCAGGAGCTCAGACAATCCATTCTTATTTTTGAGATCAGATGTGAGTTGACTTTTGAAGGAGAAGGAGTGGGGATTCTTAGCTGAGGCAAGACCCCATGTCCATCTGTGACTGCGGAAGCGAACGGGGCGAGACTTGAGCTGAGGACATATCTCGTCCTTCGTGGGATTGTTTTGTGATCGCTTGGACTCGTGTGGACTATTGTTTTGTTAGCTGGTACAAGGATTATCGGGAGGTGCCCCCGAACCTGTTCCGTTGGACTAATTGTGGACTCTGTAGATCTACCTGCATGTGTTGTTCCAGCGTTCCTGATAATAAATCTGTGGAATCATCCCTTGGCTTGTTGTCCCTTCTTGCTCTGCCATACACCCCGTCACATCAGCTAAACGGGTGCCGAATCTCGAAAATTAGCCCTGCTGGTGCCGAATCTCGACAATCAGCCCTACGGGTGCTGAACTTCGAAAATCAGCCCCTCGGGTGCCGAATCTCGAAAATCACTGCCGTGGGTGCCGAATCTCGAAAATCACTGCCGCAGCTGAAAAATCTCGAAAATCTGCCCCGCGGCTGCCAACTCTCGAAAAACACTGCCGCGGCTGAAAAATATCGAAAATCAGCCCGGCAGCTGCTGAATTTCGAAAATTACCGCCACGGCTGAAAAATCTCGAAAATCACCCCCACGGCTGAAAATCTCGAAAATCACCAACGCGGCTGAAAAATCTCAAAAATCAGCCCCACGGCTGCCGAATCTCGAAAATCAATGCCGCGGCTGAAAAATGTCGAAAACCACCCCCACGGCTGAAAAATCTTGAAAATGACCGCTGCAGCTTTCAAAATCTCGAAAATCACCCCCGCGGCTGAAAAATCTCGAAAATCACCACAGCGGCTGAAAAATCTCGAAAATCAGCCCCACGGCTGCCGAATCTCGAAAATCAACACCGCGGCTGAAAAATCTCGAAAATCACCCCCACGGCTGAAAAATCTCGAAAGTGACCGCCGCAGCTTTCAAAATCTCGAAAATCAAGCCCGCGGCTGAAAAATCTCGAAAATCACCACAGCGGCTGAAAAATCTCGAAAATCAGCCCCATGGTTGCCGAATCTGAGAATCACCGCTGCGGCTGCCGAATCTTGAAAATCACCACCGCGGCTGAAAAATCTCGGAAATCAGCCCCACGGCTGCTGAATCTCAAAAATCACCCCCGCGGCTGAAAAATCTCGAAAATCAGCCCCGCGGCTTCCAAATCTCGAAATTCACCGCCGCGGCTAAAAAAAATCTCGAAAATCACCGCCACGGCTGAAAAATCTCGAAAATCAGCCCCGCGGCTGCCGAATCTCTGAACTCACCGCCACGGCTGAAAAATCTCAAAAATCAGCCCCGCAGCTACCGAATCTCGAGAATCACTGCCGCGGCTAAAAAATCTTAAAAATCAGACCCGCGGCTGCCAACTCTCGAAAATCACCGCCACGGCTGAAAAATATCGAAAATCAGCCCGGCAGCTGCTGAATTTCAAAAATTACCGCCACGGATGAAAAACCTCGAAAATCACCGCCGCGGCTAAAAAATCTCGAAAATCAGCTCCGCGGCTTCCGAATCTCGAAAATCAACCCCACGGCTAAAAAAATCTCAAAAATCACCACCACGGCTGAAAAATCTCAAAAATCAGCCCCGCGGCTGTCGAATCTCGAGAATCACTGCTGCGGCTGAAAAATCTCGAAAATCACCGCCGCGGGTACGGCATCTCGAAAATCACTGCCGAGGGTGCCGAATTTCAAAAATTACCGCCACGGATGAAAAACCTCGAAAATCACCGCCGCGGCTGAAAAATCTCGAAAATTATAGAAAATTACCACCACTGCTGCCGAATCTCGAAAATCAGCTCCACGGGTGCCAAATCTTGGTAATAAGCCCTGCGGGTGCCGAATCTCGAAAATCACCCCCGCGGGTATGGAATCTCGAAAATCACCGCCGCGGGTGCCGAATCTTGAAAACAGCCGCCGCGGCTGAAAAATCTTGAAAATCAGTCATGCGGCTGCCGAATCTCGAAAATGACCGCCGCGGCTTAAAAATCTCGAAAATTACCGCCACTGCTGCCGAATCACGAAAATCAGCTAAACAGGTGCCGAATCTCGAAAATCAGTCCTGCAGGTGCCGAATCTCGAAAATCAGCCCTGTGGGTGCAGAATCTCGAAAATCACCGACGCGGCTGAAAAATCGCAAAAATCAGCCCCGCGGCGGCCGAGTTTCTAAAATCACCGCCGCGGCTGAAAAATCTCGAAAATCACTGCCGCGGCTGAAAAATATGGAAAATCAGCCCCGAGGCTGCCGAATCTCGAAAATCACCACAGCGGCTGAAAATCTCGAAAATCACCACCGCGGCTGAAAAATCTCGAAAATCAGCCCCACGGCTGCCGAATCTCGAAAATCACCGCCGCTGCTGAAAAATCTCGAAAATTACCCCCACGGCTGAAAAATCTCGAAAATGACCGCCGCAGCTTCAAAATCTCGAAAATCACCCCCGCGGCTGAAAAACCTCAAAAATCACCACAGCGGCTGAAAAATCTCGAAAATCAGCCCCGCGGCTGCCGAATCTCGGAAGTCACCTCCGCGGCTAAAAAAAATCTTGAAAATCACCGCCATGGCTGAAAAATCACGAAAATCAGCCCCGCAGCTACCAAATCTCGAGAATCACTGCCGCTGCTAAAAAATCTCAAAAATCACTGCCACGGCTGAAAAGTCTCGAAAATCAGGTCCGCGGCGACCAACTCTCGAAAATCACCGTCACGGCTGAAAAATATCGAAAATCAGCCCAGCAGCTGCCGAATTTCAAAAATTACCGCCACGGATGAAAAACCTCAAAAATCACTGCCGCGGCTGAAAAATCTCGAAAATCAGCCCCGCGGCTTCCGAATCTCGAAAATCAACGCCGCGGCTAAAAAAATCTCGAAAATCACCGCCACGGCTGAAAAATCTCAAAAATCAGCCCCGCGGCTGCCGAATCTCAAGAATCACTACCGCGGATGAAAAATCTCGAAAATCACCGCCGCGCCTGAAAATTGCGAAAATCACAACCGCGGCTGAAAAATCTCGAAAATCAGCCCCGCTGCTGCTGAATCTCGAAAATCCCATCCGTGGCTGAAAAATCTCGAAAATCAGCCCCGCGGCTGCCGAATCTCTAAAATCACCGCCACGGCTGAAAATCTCAAAAATCACCACCGCGGCTGAAAAATCTCGAAAATCAGCAATACGGCTTCCGAATCTCGAAAATCACCTCCACGGCTGAAAAATCTCGCAAATCAGCCCCGCAGCTGCCGAATCTCAAAAATCACCGCCACGGCTGAAAAATCTAGAAAATCAGCCCCGCGGCTGCCAAATCTCGAGAATCACTGCCGCGGCTGAAAAATCTCAAAAAATCACTGCCACGGCTGAAAAATCTCAAAAATCAGCCCCGGCTGCCGAATTTCGGAAATCACCGCCACGACTGAAAAATCACGAAAATCAGCCCCGCAGCTACCAAATCTCGAGAATCACTGCCGCTGCTGCCGAATCTCTTTTGCCCGGTCCTGTATTTGAGTAATATGCCATTTGATGTATGTAACTGTTCTCTGGTTTCTATAAGCTGTAATTTATGTATTTTCTTGTGCTGGGAGTTCACCTGTAACAATGTCTCCTTCCCCCAATACTTGCAGCCCTAAGCTATAATGTAATTAAGCTTTGTCAACACCTCTAGTGGAATAGCTATTCTTCCTCACAGCAGGTGGCTAGTCAAATGTACATACTACGTAGACTAAGCGGAGCCGACCAGAATAGAATCTTCTGATGGACCCAACCATTGATAGAAGGTGTGACCCCTACCCCCTTCATGGGCGGATCCCAGGAGCTCAGACAATCCATTCTTATTTTTGAGATCAGATGTGAGTTGACTTTTGAAGGAGAAGGAGTGGGGATTCTTAGCTGAGGCAAGACCCCATGTCCATCTGTGACTGCGGAAGCGAACGGGGCGAGACTTGAGCTGAGGACATATCTCGTCGTTCGTGGGATTGTTTTGTGATCGCTTGGACTCGTGTGGACTATTGTTTTGTTAGCTGGTACAAGGATTATCGGGAGGTGCCCCCGAACCTGTTCTGTTGGACTAATTGTGGACTCTGTAGATCTACCTGCATGTGTTGTTCCAGCGTTCTTGATAATAAATCTGTGGAATCATCCCTTGGCTTGTTGTCCCTTCTTGCTCTGCCATACACCCCGTCACATCAGCTAAACGGGTGCCGAATCTCGAAAATTAGCCCTGCTGGTGCCGAATCTCGACAATCAGCCCTACGGGTGCTGAACTTCGAAAATCAGCCCCTCGGGTGCCGAATCTCGAAAATCACTGCCGTGGGTGCCGAATCTCGAAAATCAGCCCCGCGGGTGCGGAATCTTGAAAATCACCGCCGTGGCTGAAAAATCTTGAAAATCACCGCCGCAGCTTCAAAATCTCGAAAATCACCCCTGCGGCTGAAAAATCTCGAAAATCACCCCCGCGGCTGACAAATCTCGAAAATCAGCCCCGCGGCTGCCGAATCTCGAGAATCACTGCCGCGGGTGAATAATCTCGAAAATCAGCAATACGGATTCCGAATCTCGAAAATCACCTCCACGGCTGAAAAATCTCGCAAATCAGCCCCGCAGCTGCCGAATCTCAAAAATCACCGCCACGGCTGAAAAATCTAGAAAATCAGCCCCGCGGCTGCCAAATTTCGAGAATCACTGCCGCGGCTGAAAAATCTCAAAAAATCACTGCCGCAGCTGAAAAATCTCAAAAATCTGCCCCGCGGCTGCCAACTCTCGAAAATCACTGCTGCGGCTGAAACATATCGAAAATCAGCCCGGCAGCTGCCGAATTTTGAAAATTACCACCACGGCTGAAAAATCTCGAAAATCACCGCCACGGCTGAAAATCTCGAAAATCACCACCGCGGCTGAAAATTCTCGAAAATCAGCCCCACGGCTGCCGAATCTCGAAAATCACTTCCGCGGCTGAAAAATCTCGAAAATTACCCCCACGGCTGAAAAATCTCGAAAATGATCGCCGCAGCTTCAAAATCTCGAAAATCACCCCCGCGGCTGAAAAATCTCGAAAATCACCACAGCGGCTGAAAAATCTCGAAAATCAGCCCCGCGGCTGCCGAATCTCGAAAATCACCTCCGCGGCTAAAAAAAATCTTGAAAATCACCGCCACGGCTGAAAAATGTCAAAAATCAGCCCCGCAGCTACCAAATCTCGAGAATC